>NC_051182.1:104254257-104322529 GCF_013339695.2 Rhipicephalus sanguineus | reverse complement strand
AAGATATTGGCTCTGTGGTCGAACACCTGCTTGCCTCGCAGAGGGCCTTGGTTCGATTCTCACTCGAACCCTAAGATTTTATTATATATTTTATTTGTAATTTTATCGATTATTAATATAGCCTTGTTTTTGTTGTTGTTTTTTTGAAGCAGTTTTTATCGCTCTCATTCCCAACTTTCTCGCACAAAACAACGGACTACGCACACTATTACACTTTCACACACGGTGACACCCATTAAAGCATTTTTGGCCTACACTACTCAACTCACTTCAGTTTAGCGTTTTGCTTTGGACAAAAGAGGGAGCTCGGCATTTGAACAGATTATCTGACCGCACACCTGCTGAGTTAACAACCACATACCATCCTGCACCAAGAAACAGCCCTCACTCTCTCCTCTCTCAAAAGTAATCCTTTTTGTAGCGTTAGCTACACTGGCCTAGCCGAGCCAGTTTCGCGTGGCTCCTCAAGAGCCGTGCTGCGCATGCGCGAGGATCAGTGATGTCACACAGCTGGCGCATCGGAGCCGGCACCTTCCGCGCACTCCGCCGCTGCCGCGCGCGACTCGCTGCCGCCGGTCTGCGTTTTCCAGAGGAGTGACGTCGTAGCCAAGGTAAACGTACCGGCGCCAGCGCGCGCGCAGCTATTCGCCTTCGCTGTGCAGTCGCCGTCTGACAATGCGCTGGAGCCGCTTGATAGCTCCTCTGACTAGCGTTTGCCAGTGTGGTTTAGCCATGGAGAAGGAGAGCGCAAATGCTGTTCAAGGGCGCAGAAGAGCGGAGAAGCTTAACTCATCGGATCCCGAAGTAGTTGCCTGGCAAAATAAATATACATGTGCTACATAATATGTATACCATGTGTGTGTCATTGGAGCAGGCGTAAGCATGATAATTATGCTAATCCTAGACAATCAGGAAAGCTAAGAACAATCAGCTGAACCTTTGCTAACGCAACGTTATCCTTGCATAGCCGAGCTAAGCCACTGCAACATTTTACAGCGAAAGCTGTTATGAGATCATTTCACCGGCCGTTTTACAGCGAAAGCTGTTATGAGATCATTTCACCGGCCGTTTTTGGCGCCGTAGTTGTCCGCCGCCGCCGCCGCCGCCGCCGCCGGTGTCCGTAACCAGTATCGCTCGAAATAAGAAAAAAAACTAAATAAGAAAAAAATTCCAGGATGGAACGAGGTTCGAACCTGGGCCCTCTGCGTGGGAGCCCAGTATTCAACCTCTGAGCCATGCCGGTGCTTGACACTGCTTTGCAAAAAGGTCCTATACAGGCTTCATGTCGGGAAGGAACCACATCAGCATATGCAATATAGCGTGGTAGAAGAGTAAAATAAGCACCAAGCGTCGCACAACGCGAATTCTGCAACCAGGCGTCACACAATGCGAATTGCGCAACGAGTAGGTTGTTGAATGCTTCCAACCCATTACAAAGGGTTCTGCCATAAGTCTTCGTCGTCATCAGGCACAGCATCAACAAAGTGCGCATCATGCCTCACATGTGTTTAGCAGGTACCACGGCTCTCCGTAGAATGACGAAAAATGGCACAGTGCCTGCTGCCCTACTTCTCAAAAACTACAATGATTTATAGCGTAGTGGGTTCCTCGCCAGTGCACTTGTATTGGTTGCCAAGGAAGCCCATAAGCGCATGATCCATTTCCTCGGGGTCTCAGTAAAATTACCATGATTTAGAGTGTAGTGGGTTCCTCGCAAGTGCACTTGTATTGGTTGCCAAGGAAGCCCATAAGCGCATGATCCATTTCCTTGGGGTCGCAGTAATTTTACAATGATTTATAGCGTAGTGGGTTCCTCGCAAGTGCACTTGTATTGGTTGCCAAGGAAGCCCATAAGCGCATGATCCATTTCCTCGGGGTCTCAGTAAAGGTCTTCGCCCCCCGCCCCCACCCCGTCTCTCTCCCACGTCAACGTATGTTATACAGCATGACGGGATGACGGGAGAGGGAAATAGCGACCGGGCGTCACCCAACGCAAACTGCATAACTGGTGGGCCGTTTAAAGCTTCCAACCCATTACAAAGGGATGAGCCATAATTATTCATCGTCATCAGTCGTCGCGTCAACAAAGTGCACATAACGCCTTACAGACGTGTAGCTGGTGCCTCGCTTCTCCGCAGAATGACGAATAATGTCTCAGTGGGTGCTTCCGAACTTCACAAAAATTGTTATTGTATAGCGTAGTGGGTACCATTCTAGTGTACTTCTAGTGTAGCCCCAAGAGAGCTCACAACGGGCTCTAGAAACGCCGCTCTTCCAGCTTTCGCTGTGACTGTGCTGCGATTTCAGCGCAGGCCTGGCGTTTTTTGGCTCCGTAGTTGTCCGCCGCCGCCGCCGCCGGTGTCCGTAACCAGTATCGCTCGAAATAAGAAAAAAAACAAAATATTAAAAAATTCCAGGATGGAACGACGTTCGAACCTGCGCCCTCTGCGTGGGAGCCCAGTATTCAACCTCTGAGCCATGCCGGTGCTTGAAACTGCTTTGCAAAAAGGTCCTATACAGGCTTCATGTCGGGAAGGAACCACATTATCAAATGCAATATAGCATGTAGAAGAGTAAATAAGCCACCAAGCGTCGCACAACGCGTATTCTGTAACCGGCGTCACACAATGCCAAATTGCGCAACGAGTAGGTTGTTGATGCTTCCAACCCATTACAAAGGGCTCTGCCATAATTCTTCATCGTCATCAGGCACAGCATCAATAAAGTGCGCATAATGCTTACATGCGTTTAGCAGGTACCACGCTCTCCGTAGAACGACGAAAAATGGCAACAGTGCCTGCTGCCCTACTTCTCAAAAATTACAATGATTTATAGCGTAGTGGGTTTCTCGCAGTGCACTTGTATTGTTGCCAAGGAGCCCATAAGCGCATGATCCATTTCCTCGGGGTCTGAGTAAAATTACAATGTTTATAGCGTAGTGGGTTCCTCGCAAGTGCACTTGTATTGGTTGCCAAGGAAGCCCATAAGCGCATGACCATTTCCCTCGGGGTCTCAGTAAAATTACAATGATTTATAGCGTAGTGGGTTCCTCGCAAGTGCACTTGTATTGGTTGCCAAGGAAGCCCATAAGCGCATGATCCATTTCCTCGGGGTCTCAGTAAAATTACAATGATTTATAGCGTAGTGGTTCCTCGCAAGTGCACTTGTATTGGTTGCCAAGGAAGCCCATATAAGCGCACGATCCATTTTCCTCGGGTCTCAGTAATGTTCTTGATCCCCCCCCCCGTCTCTCTCCCACGTCACGTATGTTATAACAGCATGACGGGGAAGGGAAATAGCGACTGGGCGTCACCCAATGCAAAAACATAACTGGTGGGCCGTTTAAAGCTTCCAACCCATTACAAAGAGCTGAGCGATAATTCTTCATCGTCATTAGTCGTCGCGTCAACAAAGTTCACATAATGTCTAACAGATGGTGCCTCGCTTCTCCGCAGAATGACAAATAATGGCTTAGAAGGTGCTTCCCAACTTCACAAAAATTATGATTTATGGCGTAGTGGGCACCTTTCTAGTGTACTTGTATTGTAGCCCCAAGAGAGCTTACAACGGGCTCTAGAAACGCCGCTCTTCCAGCTTTCGCTGTGACTGTGCTGCGGTTTCAGCGCAGGCCTGGCGTTTTTTTCGTCTACCTCTGTCTCCACCTCCCTACCCCCTTTTTGCGTTTTATACATACAATTAAAACACGATTTAACGAAATTGAGGGGAGCCGAGAATTATTTCGGTAAATAGGGAACTTCGTTAAATCGCATGAGGCGCTCTCATTCAATTCGGTACATTCGATTAAATAGTGTAGCGGCATCCGGAAAGCTACCGTGGCATCATATTTGCGTAGCGTAAATGCATCAAAAGTGAAATCGCGGCCTTCGGAAACGACCGACACCTCTAGAGAGTATGAAGCAACAAAAATTGTAACCTCAACAATAAGGGCCACAGGGGACAACAAATTTATTTCTTTGCAAAGAAGTCGGTGATCTTTCATTGCTTGCGTTTTGTAACAAACGACTCCTCGGATTTTTTGTAAGTCTTAAGTGCGTCAAGCGCCTCTTCCATCTCCTCGTGTGTTCTAGCAAACTGCCGCAGCAAATCAAGGGCATCCATCACTTGACTCGCTGCTGGTACGGGAGTCTCGCAGAAAGGAATATCCGAAGAAAAGTGGTGGCAGGAACTATACGCGGCGGCGCGCGCCTTCTGAGGCATGCGACACGAAATGTTTTTACCCCTGGCGCCATCTGGTAAAGGCAACCCAAAATTATTCGGTTTTGTGCCGCGCTTTTCAATTGGACGAAGGTGCTCCGCGATGTTCAGGTGATGGCGAAGGTGCTCCGCGATGATCACTAACTTTTGGGGCGTTCTCTTCAAAACAAAGCAAAAATGACCATTTTTCCATCTCATTTTTCGAAAAAAGGTTGGTAAAATAAGACAGATCGCGAAATTCGTTTCGTTATTTTGAGTTAGTCAAAGCATTGGACCCTATGAGCGTCTGAGGGAGAATCGGGGGATCTTCGTTAAATCGTGACTTTCGTCAAATCGGGTTTCGTTAATCGAGTTTTAAGTGTACATTTAAATACAACCAAACACATTCTGGACAATCCTTCCTGATGAACACCGCACTGCGGCCGAAACGTCGAATAAACCTTTCCTCTCTTTGAATAAACGAATAGCGCAACGGACAAGTATAGAGCAAGGTAACAACACAAAGCGCTGACTTTCCACAATGATTTAATAGCGGAGCGAAGTACATATATAGTGAAAAAATGGGCATGCGTAGAAGGGTGCAGTTAACAGCCACTGCACCCTTCTACAATGCCAGCAGAACTCTTGTCACCTATTGATTGAGCTAGAAACCAGTACACATCTTTAAAATGATCGAGATTCGCAATTTCTTTGATGTGTACTGGTACTGTTTTCATGTACTTTGATGTGTACTGGTTGCTAGCTCAATCAATAAGTGACAAGAGTTCTGCTGGCATTGTATCGCAGTTGCTGTTAATTGCACCCTTCTACGCATGCCCACTTTTTTCACCATTTATGTACTTCGCTACGCTATTAAATCATTGTTGAATGTCACCGCTGTGTGTTGTTACCTTCCTCTGTCCCTGTATGTTGCACTGTTCGTTTATTCAATTATGACCTACCAACTTGCCCAAGTTTCCACGCTTCATTTCCGTTCTTGTTGCTGTTCGCGGGTCTTCGGCTCATTCCTGTCTACAGAGCCTGCGGCCCCTTCATCATTACATATATATGGGATTCGTGTTGTTCCCTATCTTGCCTAGTAGACAACGTAGTTTATCTGTATGCACCCATACAGAGAGCATACTTCTGGAGTCTAGCTCGCCTATAATTGTCAAGCTCCGTTATTGTATTCGCGCCAATGTGTCGACTATATCGCGAACAGGATCCGGTGCAAAATAGTTCTGAATATGTCCGCTCTTGGAAATGTGAAGACTTTGTGTGCCACAGAGATGGGAGGGATATGAAGCGTGCTACTGCGACGAATATCTAAGAATTCAACCACTGAGACGGGAGGAATATGAAGCATTGAACTGTAACGCGGGGACGCGATATGCACCTCTGATGGTCCCTATGGTTGGGTACTTCACTGTACATGCCTAATTTCAGACATTCGTGAAGGATCACCGAGCCACTCTGAGAATAGGCATACGAATAAGCAAACGCCTATATTTCTTCGTACTCTTGGCTTACAAACAAAATAACAAACAAAAAATTCGCTTTCGCAACACGAAGATGACACCCGCTGGTTTTTTATTGCAAAGGTGGATGAGCTGTCATTTCTAGAAGTCCACTTCTAGCAAACGGAGCGCATCTCTCTGCCATGAGTCATTTCTTCCTATAAAGCTCCACTCGGAGCAACACTGTCCAAGCTATTTAATGCAGACACATCAAGCGATAGGGGATGGAAAGTGCATGATCCAAATTCGCAATATACTCATATGTCGACTACTATTCTTTCTAACAAATGCGCTTTGCTCCACTTGGCCACAATTTCACTACGCCCCTGATGGCTAGTTCTCTGAGCGGTGCGCATAGCACAGATAAAATTGCTGTTACCCTTCCCACATAAATCACTCGGAACAGTAGCGCAAAAATTGAGACAGACGACGACAGAGCAAGACGGGACACAGCGTTGTGTCCCGTCTTGCTCTGTCGTCGTCTGTCTGATTTTTCGCGCTACTGTTACGAGTTATGCACTACCAACTAGCCCACCAGTCTGTCCCTTTAAACATAAATCACCATGCGTAAAAGCCTGCGCACAAACAGTGATTCAACTTTACGCAAGTAGTGCTGCGTGTATGCAAACGCTGCGTAAGCACTGTTCGTATTAATTTGTTCGAAAGATGTAATTACGACAATACGAACGACAAAACGAACGACAATTTATTCAGCAATGATGGAATTTTCGCAAGAACATACGCCCTTAGTGCTCATGCAGAGGTAGTCACAAAGTGATGAATTATCAGTGGTACACCCCTAGGTAAAACATAAAAAGGGAAGCTACTTCAAGCCACATTTGCGCTGGTCTAGTTACCAGATTGGCGACTAAACGATAAGAAGAGTGATGAAAGCAAGAAATGCAGATCTACTCAATAAAGAAAGGGAACGAACACTGTATATTCATTAATCAAGTGGTGTCAGAAAACAACAAAATTAAAATGTCATATTAGCTTAAAAGTGGCGTAGTATCTGTTTAAAAAAGCACTAATTCTTGACAAAGCCCTGAGATTCAAAAGCCACAGAACTAGGCTAGGCGATCCTACTCTTATTACGACTGAAGCCTCAAAACACTCATCTAACGCGAAAATTGGCCTTTTGCGTCGGAATCCGGCGTCGGCGGCATCACCACTAGTGATGTAAAAATATTTGACCTGATGACGTCACCTCAATACTGCATCATGTCCTCACAAATCTCAAGAATTTGTGACCTCATCATAACCTTGCATGAGGTGGCGTTGTGTGAAGACGTTCTTTCGTGACATCGCCGCTTGATCAAAGGTGAGCCAAACTCGAAGGCGTTGCCAAACCCTGTGACATGCAGAACACTGAATGTCTCCGATCCAGGAAGCAGTGCAAAACCACATTGGGTGCAGAAAGATTTCAGGTGTTGGGGCTCAATACAATCGACTGTGAACAAAAGGTATCAGAAAAAGATGGCTTACCCCTCCGAGTCGTCTCAGACAACTGCATAAGATGCCGTGCAATTATTTTTTCCTACGTAAGATGGAAAAGTGGGTGAGCTTGTGCGCTTCCATGCCTAACGGTATGAATGATGTCATCTGGAGCGCGTTCCAACTCTCCAAGCGTTGAATGAAACTGTCTTCCCGGTCTCTGTATTGCAAATTTTTATGTGCAATAAAACTTGCCCTCGTTATCGTTTCTTATTGTTATGAAAGAACCGCTGAATTTTTCTAGGATTCTCGCAACCTTGCGCACCAGCCCATCAGTAATCACCAGCTAACAAACAGCCGCATAACATTGATCTCGCTGTCATCACTCAGCACTTTGACTGAACACGTTCACACATAACTCTAAGTAAATCGCAAACACTTCATCATCGCAACTTACACAACTCTTACGATAGAAAATACACAAACAGGGGCGGTATCACATAGCAGAAGTAGAACCTTACGAGCGCGCATTTCTGAATACTGTAAGACTTCGATAGGACTAGGACTGATAGCTGCGTGAACTCACGTTATTGCAGCATGCGAAGCAAGCTTGGTATTAAACGTTAATAAGAAATTCATCTGAAACACTTCGCAGCGCAGGAAAAACAGACACAAAGAAGACGACACCAGACAACATACGAGCGCTAACTACCAACAAAGGTTTATTGAACATCACATGCGTATATATACCATGCTCAAACACCGTCGCACATGCGCACACTACTTTCTTAGAAAGTACAACTCATTATCTGAAAGGTGTACACAGGGGGTGCTGACACATGCTGAACCCAATGAAGATCTTTTTTTAGCTTCTATAATCTCGCTAGTGAGCCTATCACTACTTTTGCTGACAACAGTACACTGTGCGAAAAGAGGTTCACAGCCACAAGATCCGCAATGCATTGCCAACCCACCGTCACGTGCCGTTTTCTTTACATTTAGCGCATGCTCTTTCAGACGTTCATTTAGACATCGCCCTGTCTGTCTCTTTGTGTCTGTTTTTCCTGCGCTGCGAAGTGTTTAAGATGATCAACCAACAGGCCCAATTCGCCCCAATTCTGAAGAAATTCAAATCTAGAAGTCTTCGCTATACTACAATAAAGCGAGGGAGCATTTGATCTTCAAGAAATTAACCTTTGTTTCGCTGGGCCTTATCGGAAATTCTTCTGCACGCCAATATATCTTGCTTTGTTAACTAGTAGCACTGCCAGAACTACCGCCTTAAGCTCTATTATTATGTCTCTCATAATTTTGTATGGACCTATTTTCTTTCAAACTTTCACGAGCTATGGGAACATTACTAAAACGCCTAGCCGTGCGGCTACAGGGCTTTTTGTTAAAAGATCATGCCGATGTGCATTGACATAACAACAATTCAAGGCGAAAGGTACCCTCTCTGGTATAAATTACGTTCCAAGTAGAGAATTTCAGCTTAGTAGACGTAAGCGTTCGGACACCTCAAATATTTGCGTTTCGTCCGCCACGATGGATCAGTGGTTACGGTGCTCGGCTGCTGACCCGAAGGTCGCGGGATCGATACCGGCCGCGGTAGTGGATTTATATGGACGCGAAATGGATGAGACCCGTGGACTGTGCGATGTCAGTGCACTGTAAGGAACAATAAATGGTCGAAGTTTCCGGAGCCCTCTGCTACGCCGTGCCTCTTAATCATATCGTGGTGTTTGTATGTAAAAGCCCAGATATTATTAAAGAACATTTGCGTTTCATCGTACTGCTCTAGTGTTATTTTACTCGCCCAGCAATTTGCCCCACGATTATGTTGCAAATACCTCAACTCCCTTTTAACACGAAAGTGTTTTATGCCGGGGTCCACCAAGACTTCAGTGACGTATTTCCGTCACGGAAATGACGTTGAAAAAATATACGCAATCAGATAGCAAAGAAAAAAAGGTACCGTCAACGGGCATCGAACCCACGACCGCTCGGTCCGCAACAACAAATGCCGGGCACGCTATCCACTGCGCCACGTTCACAGACTCAGGAGGCTTTACAAACTCGCCTTTTATATCTACCACTCTCCCGGTCGGCAGGGTGGTGTTGCCCTCTGGGAGCGGTAAAGTAAAGTAATTCGTCATTACTGTGGCCTCCGCGACTAGCACCTGCAACGCGTTTACGCGTCCGTCCCATTCGGCGCGTTTTCAATCGAAGTTGAATTTTGTCAATGCCTTAACACACCGCGAGCTGGCGACCTTTGCCCAAGCGTCGTAAAAGCGTCGGCCTTGCTCAGAGTCACGCTAATACAAGCCAAAAATAGCTCTGCAACGCGCGCCTGCCTCGCCTGGCTGTAACACCGCCTTCCCCGCACACCCGCGCGACCCGAGAAAAGTCGCGGCCATGGGGTGGCACGACGCGCTTTGCGTTTCCCTCTAGTCCGACCGTGGTGTTCAATGACATTTTAACATGCCGAGGAATGGCGACCAAGTTCTGCGTCCAATATGCGACGCTCTTCTGGCTATCACACCTCGTTTTCTGATTACGCTTTCACCGTTAACTACTACAGCTACCACAAGGGTTTGTTTAATAATTTAACATGGACGTTAGTCGTCGGGATGGAGATGTATCACCAATCATCAAAGTGGATGCATACAAGTTAAACGGCGCCATTAGCACCCAGACATCAATATACATTGTGCACACTCTCTTATATCAATGTACAGTAAGCATTCAGTTACTTCTGTAAGGGCACGCTTTACTTTCGTGTTATTCCGATTCCTATGACGGAGGGATCAACCGTGTTTTTTTATGTGGCTCACAATTTGGCGGTCCAGCTTTATTTCAAGGCTCTGGTCATTTGGGTGACAGGGCATTATTACAGCAACGACCCAGCCCGGTGGCTATGGTGCTTTTTGCAAAGGACTCATGATCATTCGCACCGGAGTGAGCATGCGTTTTGCTGCTGAAAGATCATGGTGTGAGTGGCTACTATAGAACTCTTCGAGTAGATCACAGCAGCAGATCCCGCCGTGTTGGTGTTGATTTAGTGTCTCGAAGAAATTATTGCCATTGAGCCCTCCTGGCGAAGACCAGCTCTGCGAAAAATGCAACCACGGAGAGGCAGCATCCGCCAACGTAGACGTATAAATAGTCGGTGAATGGCATGTCGAAAGGAACAGTGCTCCTGTGGCCGTCTGGCGAAGCCTGTTTCTTGAGACTCGCCTCGAAGATCCCCGACTCTTCCAGCGCCAACATTAGGCGTCGGTGTTGGTACCTGCGAAAGGTAAACGAACGTATACGTAGATATAAACTGGATGCTCGCTTGCCATTGGAATATTTTTATCATTTTGTTCAGATATCAACTTCAAGCACCCGGGATGCGGTTGCGCCATCGCATCTGGCATCGACGTTGAAGTCTTGGCATTGACAATGCTGCACGGCCTACGCATCGAAGACTGGAACGTCTACAGTGACGTAAAGCCCATTGTGAATAAAAGACGGCGAAAAGAAGCCGTGCGTGACTCCCTGTCATGCACGGCTCCCACGGCTATCCCCAAGCCAAGTGGTCATCCTGGCTCCGTCGGCTGATATAAGAACACTTTCCGAATGTACTTTGGCGTTCTGAATCCTCTAAGTGAAAATGAAAACCCTGAAGGCAATGAAGTAAAAATGTATATCAGACGTTATTTGTAGTCTACTTACTCTATTGTAATAATCGCGCCATACATCATAGGTAGAAATCAGTCCAAGAATATACACTTTGCGCTGGTACGGACCGAACCTACAACCTTCGGATTATGCGTGCAATGCTTTACTAACTGAGCTACATCGGCGGTCGTCTCCACGAGAACGATATGGGCATTGCCGGCATGTACACCTGGGAGTGTCTGGCCAGCGCCGCTTGTAGCCATTACGGTGGGTTTCATGGCTAGGGGCGGCTATAAAGCAGCCGGCTTAAGTTGTATTCTGCTCTATAGCAGCTAGGCTGCTAAGAAGTCGGATACAACTGAAGAGGTTAAAATGTACCCACTCAGATGTCTCCAAAATGCCCCCTCTCAAACGCAATAGCAGATTGCCTCTGTGACTAAAGAATAACCCCCTGATAAGCCAATCGACGCTTTCATTGGGCGTCGGGCTGATAACGGCTGTTCAGGTAGCGCACCCACTGGTGCAGGCCTTTATGCAGGCACCTTTGGAGGAGGAAACAACATTTGTGCCGAAGTTGTGCCCGTCTATTCTCAATGCCCATAGGCTGTCGCGCCGCCAAGCGGATTCAGGAGCATCCTCTCGAGGAGGGTTAATAGACGACAAAATGGCAGCAGTGCGCAGTCACTCCCTTGTTCAGTTGTGGTAGCCTCAGTGTTAAAGCGTTATCAAGAAATGAACACTGTGACGTTGCATGTGCCCCGCATCAGCGTACAAACCGGGCCCTCCGTGACACGATAAATGCCGATAAAAGACGCGATGTTTTCGTGAAAATTCGCGGCAACGTGTGCTTTCACTGATGGCCCAAAGGGCACCCATATCAGCTTCGTGACGTTTTCTGTAGCCACGTAGGTTAGTTAAATGTTATGGTCTGACCTTTCCAGTTAAGACTCACCCTGTTTTATTTGCATATGGCATTCGACAGTGTTATTGTAGTGCATGAATCCCATAACATTGTACGCGGAAAGCCACGCGGGCTCGCGATGTGCTCTTCTAAAACTGAGCAATCTCCAAAATCTTGCAATGCTCTTTTAAAACTGGCAATACTTAAAAATAGGGCGCTATGTCATTTGCCAGAAAAGCGTTGTTATGAATCGTGCGAGCGACATTTCCGTCATTCGAGGATGCATTCTCTCCACGACAGCCATAGAGCGAATGTTCTGAATGCCATCCTTCACTTATGTACTTTCAGCTCTGCGTCGTCTGTTTTTGTACGGATGTTGATAGGTGACAGCACACTGCAAGCGATTTGCTTGTTGACTGGTTTGAGACCAAAAAAATATTCTCCGCGCCCAGACGTCTCTCCAACTGTAAACATGGGGACGCGGGGTGGTCGAAGTCGTTCGGCGGAGGAAATTCTTGAGATTGCTTTCAGCAGTGATGTCGAAAGAAGCCACCTTGAAGCCGATGATTTTTCACTGGACGTAGAAGGCTGTGAAAGCACCTAGAGTGACAGCAACGATGAACGATCAGCTGCTAACTCACGAGGAGGGAGTTGCATTTCACGTCGCCTCGTGCGTTAACATTTTCTCATGTACGTAAATCACTTTGATTGTATTTAGTGTATAACATCCTTGAGCGAGATCGAAATAAAAGCATACGTTTTAGGGGCGAAGCTCCTTATAGCGGCACCCGTTCGTCCCTCGTAGCGTAGTATGTAACCAGTCTTACGCTTTGACCTGCAAGGTGGTGCCGGTGGGAGATTTTTCCTGTGCGTTGTTGAACAATAAAAAATTCGCAGCGTTGGCTAAAAGCCGACTTCTTCTGTCTCTCATTCCCATTAGCAGCCATTCTTTACCTCCAAGGTAGTGCCTGTTGAGATTTTCTCCTGTGCGTGATTAAACAATAAAAATTTCGTTCAAAACACCGTTGATTGATGAAATAAACCAACAAAAGACGCCAGATGTTTTGTAAAAGCAAAACGAAAGACCGCCAGATGTTTCTAAAGCAAAACGAAAAGACGCCAGCTGCTTAACGAAAGACGCCAGATGTTTTCTAAGCAATGGTTTTCTAAACAATGAAAATTCACAGCGTACATGTAAAATTAAAGTGCGCTGCAAGTCGTCATAACTCATCGAACCTTTAGTATAAACGCGCCCGATCTCACGTCGGTGATGATGTACTGGGCAGAATTCACGGAAGATTCACGGTTTACCGATGAACCTCCGCAGCTTCGCCCACTCATCATCATTCACTCCGTGGATATGCTGTGATTTTTCTTGTGCATTGCACGTAGCGCAATTCTTGTGGATATTATGGAGCACCGCATGCCAACACGCTCGAGCTCGACAGTGAAGCGAAATGGTTAGAGCAATGAAACGTGCAGTCAGGGCCACAATCCACGCCTCTCAGCTAACTTCTCCTGTACTTCACCGGTAGCTTCCTAACGGCGTTGTTGTTCGATCAATTTTCGCAACTTCGAAGAATTCGACGATGCGAAAAGCATGCGTGTGCATTCTTATCGATATTCATGTTTCGATTGTGCTGATCGAATTTGCACCATCCGAGTGCAGTGAGTTGCGCATCGATATAGTCTGAGCATGGTTGTGACACAAGCGATGCTGAATGGGATGTTGAATGCTTGTATTCCGTTGAAGAAGTAACTCCGCGTTCCTGACAGCTGAGGTAACGACGACGGCGTAATACGTTTGGAAACAATCAACACGTTAAACATGCGATCGCGTGCACCAGCGTTGGCGCTTCTCGCTAGCGACCTACTACTGCGACAGATCCGTCAGGCAGGCTCGGTACGTACTACCTCGGAGTGCCGTTCAGTTCAGGAGGGTTTCGACTTGGGCTTTTTGGTGATTCATCTTGATGGGTACTGATGCGCACAAAAGACAGGGACACAATAAGGAACTTAAATGGACAGGCGAAGCGCAAACTAACAACAGTTTATTGGCGGGAAATGTGACCTTGTATACGCTAAAAAAACACTCATTTCGTATTACGAAGGAGGCAGAGACAATCTAACAAACACGTGTAGTACCAGTGAGATATGCTATTTCTTTCTCTGATAAAGAGATAGACAGAGAGCCAAAGGGAAACCACGCGCCTAATCATGGAAGCTCACAATATCTCATGTCTCAAAGACAAATGCATCAGCATGCCATCTATCTCTTTATCAGCCAAATGTTTACTTACCAACTTTATAGCTTTCATATTTCTCAAAAGTCTCTGGCCTAGACCCACGTCATGTTTCTTGAGCTACGCTCCTGTACGGTCAGATACAACATAGAAACACGCGAACGACCCCACCCACATGACCAAATCGCGACCGCCGGTTCCTTCCGTGACTAAAAATATAGACCCGCTAATTAGGCAGACGACGGAGTTATCGGCCGTCCGGCTAATGAATTAGCACATATTGCGTGTCCATAGATTTACGCTCATATGCATGTACTGTTGACGAGGAAATGCGGTTATCTTATAACGATGCACCCGAATATACATGGTGCACTTGCCCTACAAATCGACGTGCGCAATAAGAAGGCACCACAATTGCTCGCCGTTGTTGTTCACGTTAATCACCTAGGTATTGAGCAAAAACGTAAAAATCTTCGTTAATGGTGCATTCAGACGACCGACCAAATCCGGATTTAGAGGGGCACGTGGGGTGTCACCTTACCTCACATCAGCGACGAGGAGATCCCCAACCTGTTTTTCGCATTGGTATTCGAGCCACGAACGCCGTAGCTTTAACGGACAAACCAGCAGTATCTAGCAACCAGTACACTTTTTTTCTGCTCTAACAATCGCTCCACCCGTACGGCTGTACCGTCGAGCTCAGTCGAGCTCAGTTCTGCTGGTGCTTGCTTAAGTTATTCCTGGGGTCGTAGTCCACGACGTTCATCTTTGAAATATCTATCACTTTCAATGCGCACTGACTAGTGGGTTGGAGAATAGAGGGTACGCCGTCAATTTATTCATTGTACACGCAGGATTGTACGACAGGCAGAGTGGCGCAGTGGCCGACAGCGGCAGTCTGAGAACACGGCCCGTGTTCCAACACTGACGTTAAGTTCAAGCTGCGAACTAAGAGATGGAAACGCAATGTGTTGTAGTGCAATGCCCATTGTAACTACCTGTTATCCGTAAGTAATAAAACTGCCGATATCGGCGCATCACTGTGTCCTCCCTTCGTATTCGGGGCCTTGCGCGCGACAACAGTGACGTCAGTCTTCGGCAGCTCTCTGCAGCAGATTTTCCTTCGTATCCAACCATTACGCCAAAAACGCCATTTTCACCGAAAATTATTACAGTCATCTACAATGTTCCACATTCGACAAAGCAAGCTTCCTTTCTGTTGGCCTCCATGATGTTTACTCTTAAACCGCTCTGCTGGCAGCGAGTGCAGGTGAGCGCAGAGGCTGTGGTCGAGAGTAATCCGGCTTACTGATGCTGTTGTCTGCTAGGACTCTGTCTGCCGAGTAGATGCGCCTGCAGGCGGGTCATCCGTGGATTCGTCGTCTACGTGCACGACAAGTCCGGATTGGGTCAGCCCGTCTGAATGCACCATTAGAGCCACGAAAACGGTTAGTTTGCACTTCTACGAAACAAATGTCAGGACCTATTTACGACAATGTCCTGTCCGGATTTTTTAAAACACTGGCGTTGTTACGAGACTTCCCGGAGATAAAAGGTAGCATGGTGGACTTTACATAAATCCCGCAGACAACCGCTCTCCACTTGCACTGAAAATTTCGAAAGCTGAATTCTACAAGTACATTTGAATATTACTATTCAAATTTCTCAGATTTGGAGAAAATTAAATTTACATTCTGAATGTCGCTTTCGTACTCAAACTGCAAAACATTTTAAATGAGACGCAAACAATACAGAGAATCTGAAAATCACTTCCCACTGCACCAGAGACACTTTCTTCTCGCAGTGACTTAGGCGAGCAGCTGTGCTCACTTGAAGCGCGATTCTATCGACTTCTGCCTTCCTAACAGGAACATCTAGTGAACTATGAGCGTAAATGTCCTATATGTCTATATTCAAAAAGTATATTTACGAAAACAGGCAATGAATAATCATCATCTGCTCACCTTAGAGGAGATCGCCTGTGTGTTGGTAACCAGTGATGGAATGTCATCAGCCGGTCTTCTCCTATAACAAGTCCCTTCGGTAAGTTGTTCAAGAACGGGCGGCAGTAGTGTATGAGGACGTGGGTGCCATTCTGCGCTTTAGAAATGCAGCCAGTGAAAACATCGCGGCCAACGCATGTGCTACCACATCTCCGGTTCGCGTCGTGGATTGATTTCATTAGCACCAAGCTCTCGCTCAATTCCTTAACGGCCACGGCAAACATATAATTCATACAAGGCCTTATGTTGCCAGCATCAAGTTTTGAAATCAGTTCACCAGTGTGTCTTATTTCGGGCGAGTATGCCGGGACAGTCTTTGATGCCGTAATCTCCGACTGAATGAACTGGGCCAAACAGAACATGGTAAGCATCCAAGCAGCAATTGTGAATCTCGCGGCTAATAGTGTTGATTTAGTTGGTTGCGGTGCTGACCGACACATGTATGTCGCCATGAAAAAAGTTGCCCAAGCCAAATAATGTCGACTTACTCGGTGCTGGCGACTTGTGATATGAAGCACAAGAAGCAAGCTCGTAGCAATGACCATCAGTATGAACGATATAGCAAAGAAAGACGTCCAGGTGGAAGCGAAAGATGGTCTTATTGGTTCACCTCGGCGAGTAAGGAAGCAAACGGACGCCAGTGGAAACGTTGCGTAAGCGTAATGGGAACTAATGGGTGTCACATTGGAGTGAGAAAAAACGAAGTTGGCCTGTTTGTCTAACAGCAGGGAAGGAGTCTCGCCTTTGTTGCATATCTCGATCAGAGTATTGTTAAGGGCCATGTATACCTTCTTCGCAACATCCATCGCGGGACCAACCTTTCCAAAACAATTGTCGGGTTTGTTTTCGTGTAAGGCAAAAGTAAGGTTCTCGTGCTTGGGATACGTACCGGAAGCCAGCACAGGCCCTTCGACACTGAGGCTGTCGGCTACCGTGTACAATTTGCGCACCTCGCAGGACAGGTAGCCGTCTGACGGAGCGTTTATTTCCTTGCCGCTGACTGTGATCACCTGGCATAGATGGCCAGAAAAGTATTCAACCCACTTCTTCGTGCCTGCCGACATGAAAGATCCAATGAACATACGGGTAATACTTCTCAAACTCGGCCATGTCTGTTCTTGATATCGGGGGTAAGCGATGTTTTCTGAAAAACAACATAACAAAGGCCGGCCTTGGAAAACTGAGGTCACGTTGCGTTACGTACGAAGTGAGATTACCAGTGCAGCCGCTCTTCCCAAAGCAATTCCACAATGTCATAGGCGTGGTGGTGTTCCCCATAAAAGCACCTAGCCAGGTAGCGTCCTCACCCCCCATGCAAACACGGCAACCGGGGTTGACCAGTCTGAGAGTTTCTTCACAACGTTCAAACCGAGGGGGCTGACTTGTGCAGCGACCTTGGTATAGTACGTAATGTGAAGAAAGAAAAGGTTTGAGCAAGCAATTATCATAATTACATGCATATTGTGTTTTTCTTAATATCTTACGCCGTCACAAATGAGATCGTAAGGCAATCGTGAGCTCCAACTGGAATATATAGACCACTTTGCGTCTCTCCAGATCTTTCACGTTTGTCTAAGAAGCGGGTCTTGACAAACAGGAGAAGCGTAACAGTTGCCCTCGTTGTGCAGCGCTATTTCTTCAGCAAATTCGAAGTTTCGCACTTGGCTCAGATGTCCCGAAGCTTCCGGGAACGCCAACTTCGATAGGAACGGAACGTCGACGCCTCAGATTTCTCGTAATATACTGAATGTTCCAGTTTCAAAAGCCACGGTAACGCTGTAACGGACTCTTGACACTATACTGAATTCCGTTTCTAGATAACGGAAATTTATTTTGGACGTCGGCCTTTGTAGAAAGTATTGGAGGACTCTATAATGATAAGCTGAATATGCTCAGTAGCGTTGCTGCTGTCCACAGCTCTCCTGCCCTCTAGTTGCAGAAGAATCTCATTTTTTAGGAAACTGTGGCTTACGCCGACATGGAATTCAGGCTTAATAGGGATGCGGGTAAGTCCTGTGCGATTTCTCCCGTCCGGAATTCTGGTTTACATAAACGATGCGTGAGTGTCAAAACTACGATAGAAGTGCGACATATTATGATGGTCTCACTGGACATTCACAATAGCGCTTTCCTACGCACATGAGGGTCCACCTCTTGTAATGCAGAAACGACTGGTGTATCAGGGCGGGAAGTCTTGAATAGAGAACCAGCTCTTGAGATGTGTGAGCGTTGCCTGTGCTTTTTTTCTACTGATTTTAACGTGCGTTGAAGTCAGTGATGGTCTGAAACTGATCGATTACAAATTACCACCGTCATCAACAGTGAAGAAGAATCCCATTATTACCCAAAGGTGCGCCGTTTCTTGCAGATGTTATTCTGCGTAAGGGCCATGTCGGGCGCATTCTGTGCTTAGTTATTTTATTCACGTTCGTGTGAAAACACGTGGTAGTTAAGGCCTAGTAGAGTACTCTTTTGTGTAGGTGACGTACCGACTATGTTATTACCGTGACTACCTTCCTACCTTTTCAGCATGAAGGGAGAGACGTTCGTACATTGCAGGTAACACTACTCAACAGTCTTCTGCAGCTTGAGCTATGATGACACGTATGCGACTGGGTAGATGGAACAGCGTGCCCATCTGTGCGAAAACTCTGCATGATCTAAACTTTTCTATACAGACTCATGGAATGGTTGCAATTTTAGAGACTCTACGGCCGCTCTTCCTAGCGCGGTGACGCGTTGTTTTAAGTTGAACTAATGAACTTACGCGTTAACGCCAAAGCCATCATTATGAAGAATAACATCGTTGCGAAACGTTCGAGGGTAGTAATTTAGCTACTCATCATAAGGGTAGCGCAGTGTGTTTTGTTTTCCTCAGACGTACGTGAGAAGTTTGCTGAGACACTAGCAATTCTAGGTAAATTTTTATTCTTGTTATTGTCCGGTATGGCTTAATAATGCATTAGCTGCCGTTCCTTGTCAGGAACTCTGGTGTTTTTTGTGAGAACAACAGGCGTCTGCTCGAAAAAAAATGTATGAACGATAGGAATTGTTTAAGGACAATGTCTGCAATAGAAAACCGCCCGATGTACTGGTTGCAGGAAAATTAGCTGTGGAAGCGTCAGCTAGGTGGCATACAAAATGAGACACAAAACGATTGCTGCCATCACCATGGGATGTTGTCGCATGCGCTGCACAACTGTTCAACTCTTTAAAGAGGAATTCAGATGCATCGCCATCATGCATCACGATGAAGTGATAAGTATAAGAACACGGCGTGACGCCACAGAGATGCATTAGCACTTGTGTTCGTTTTCGTTCAGGAAGAGCTATGGTCACAGATTCAGTTTTCCCGGGAAATTGGAGCTATCTTCAGCTATTCGTTGGTCGGAAGTGACCCACATGATTCTTATACAACCAACATAGTTAACAACCACTTAGTTTTTTCTTCCTACTCTGCGGCTCATTTCAGTGCTTTCCTCACCTGTACCCAGAGAAACTAGCTTGGCAAGCTTCCGCTGGTTGGAGGGAGTACGCTGGTCCAGCTGTGCCGAAGTTGTCTGCGTGGTCCCAGCGGCGAAAACGGCAAACTACGTCGTACCATCCCGCCGATGCCGCTCAGCTTGCTAATGAGTTAAAGCGGAAGCATGTGTACCAGCGCGCAAAGTTGCAGGCTGAAACGAGTGATGACCGGGAACTTCGGCTAGCTAAACGTCGGGAGAATGATGCAGAAAGGCGACAGCGAGGAGTTTTAGTGGCGGCAATGGACGCCTCGCACTGGACTTCGGCGACGGCTTCGGAAACTGACGTAACGATGGTACTGAGTGCTCGTAGTATGGCACGTTCGACTAGCCACATCGTTTCGTTGGCAAACTGTGCTTCGGCTACGAGGGTAAACAGGCATAACTAAGTGTAACAAGCTTTCGCTTTCATAAACGGGGCTAGCCAAGCTGAGCCACAGCCAATTTTTTTATCGTTTTACCAGTGGAGCTGCTTCAGCTAGCCGTAATTGGCGTAACCTACCAAAATACTATCATCATCATGAAAGGTATGTGCCACAGAAATTGGACAAATCCCACTACTCACCACTGGTTCACTAAGAGAGAGAGAGAGAGAGGTTATTAAAGCTATAGAAACAAAGAGGCAGAGAAAGAGTAAAATAGAGAGAAATAATGGGAATAAAACATAACAGATAGAAAGACCGAGAAAGATACAGTAAAAGAGAGAAAGAGAAACACAGAAAGGGACAGAAAGAAGAAGAGATAGAAAAAAATAGAAAGATCGAGAGAGAAATTAAGAGAAAGAAAAATAGAAAAAGTACAAAGAAATAAAGGAAAGAAAAGCAAATAAAGATAAAAGGCGAGAAAAAGAAATACATGGAAAGGAATAAATAGAAAGAAACAGACAAAAATAGAGAGACATAAACAAAGAGAACTGGAAAGAAAGAGAAGTAGAAAAGAAAACAATCATGAAAAAAAGGCCACCCAGCTGCACTCTTCCTTGAAGCTTGACACGGCTACTGCGAAGCTGCCATACTATGGAACGGGAAAGACAATGGCGGCTGCGAGAAGAGCCCGAGGCAATGGAAGCACAACGCCAACGACGACGTGCCCGTAGATCTATGAGAGGTGCGAAGGCTCGCTTCTGGAGTTTGGACATCCGTGTCGTGAGCAACAACGTGGAAGCAACCAGATTAGGCTTCAACATCATCAAGTTTCGCTGTTTCAAGCCTTGCGCGACTTAGTGCAAGCTTCCTTTAGCTTATTTTTCAGTAATATGGCGGAGCCACTTACTCGACACGCATTGCAGATACGGGATGTCCTGGGTGTAGTGCTTGATAACTGATATCATTACGAACATCAGCCTCGATGCACCGAAGAAATGCCCAAGTTTGCCATGTCTGGTGTTCTATGCTTACATCAGACAGTTTTCACAAACCGGCTGCCGGCCTGGCCCTAAGTTATTTATTCGAGTCTTGTCCACGCATACCATCAAGAATTGGTGGCCGTCGTCCTCCCCGATGTCTACATTTGCGCCTTCGCAAACCTCCGATGTTTCTCCATGTAATGTAAAGAATAGTGCCCTTAAGCTCACGAACTGAGATCTGCTTGCCTCGGTGACAGACAGAGCGGGTGACATGCATTCTCGAGTCAATCTCGAGTCAACCTGCACTCTACATTCTCTCTTTTAACAGCTGTTTGGGCTAATCGTAGTGTGCGCGGCCGATCGGGTATGAGCCACTGCGCGGCCTATTGCAAAATCATCGTAATCATGAACGAGTGTGTGTCACGGATATTGGGTAAATACCACTACTCACTACCGGTCCACGAAAAATGAAGAAGGCAACACTTATCCCAGCGGCCTATCACAAAAAAACTGTCATCATAAGCGGGTATACGTGCCACAGAAATTGGGTAAATCGCAGTACTCACAACTGGTCCACTAAAAATGAAGAAGGCGACAATTAGCCCAACAAACGGATATGTGCCACTGTGCGGTTTACCAAAAAAAATACTGTCATTATCACAAACGGGTATGTGCCACAGAAATGGGGTCAATCCCACTACTCACAACTTCCAATAAAAAGGAAGAAGGCAAGGGCTAGCCGAACATATGGCTGCGCAGCGACGGCGGCGTGCCGAAGACCCTAGCAGATACAACGAAGAATACTAGAGAACGGGAAAGGCAACGGCGGCTACTACGAAGCGATGGGATGGAAGGCCTACGCCAACAACGACGTACCCATGTCGTGTCTATGACTGTCTGTGCTTTAACTCGAACCTCTCTGCAGTGAGAATCAAAGTAAAAACAACCTAGCATCACCTTGCTAAAGCCTAGGAAAGGACCTAGAAGCGACCTAGAAATAACCTGCATTACTTAGCTAAGGCCTAGAAACAACCCAGAAGCTACCAAATAGGTCTTCAGAATTAATCGTCGAGTTTCGCTGTTTTAAGACTTAGTGCAAGCTTCGCCGAATTTTTCTTCCCTCTTTCCCTATTCCCTTTACCCAAACACAGGGTGGCAAACCGGACGCACGTCTTTTCGACCCCTCAGCTTTCCGTTTCTCTCGACTCTCTGCCTCCATGTCTGAGTGTGTTCGTTTCAATTTAGGGAAAACTATGGCCGGTCATTTGGTTGATTTTTTTTTCTCAGAAAATTCGCTTTATCTTCAATTCATGACACGTCGTTAACCAATAGGGCGCGTGTTGAGCGTGAATGGCTAATTTTCGGTTCGTTTTGCTTCATACTCAGCAGCGCCTTTCGGAGCTTCCTTTCAGATTCTGCAGCGAAAGTAGATTTACGTACTTTGGCTGACATCGCCTGTCATCGCTGTGTCAGCTCCTCTAATCCTCAGCTTTATGTCGGCAACGTTCTGTCGCTGCCACAAACCACTCGCAGTCTCATACCATTTCTTCACGGCACAGAGATCATGTTGAAGTTAGATGACCAAGAACACATATTTAGTCCGTTTGCCCATTTTGGCCGTTGAGTACGTCTCATGCGGCGACGCGGCTTTCAGTAAAACTTTCCTTTGCCAACGTTCGATGACATCAGCATTTCTAAACGCTTTTGTTTTATTACCAAAGAAATAATATGGACACTCGCGGCACGTTAATTTCAGGTGCCGTCCGTGTGGCCATGGGTTCCGTGTGTGTGTATACAGGGTGATTGCGCGTAGACTTTCAGGATTTTTTAAAAAATAAGCTATTCGAGAAAACAAGGAAAACCGCCTCAGAAGGAAACTGCTAGCTGCGGCGGACACCAGGAAATATCAAGAGCGTGCTATTTAGTTAGCCGGTCAAATAAAATTCGCTAATTAAGTTCCACATTAGCGAAGTTTCGTGGTGGTGAATTTGTAGCCCTGGACAAGACGATAACATATCAGTTTGTAAAACATAGAAAAAGTCGTTGCCTGAAGCCCTGCAGTGCGAGAAATCTTGACGTTTTTTTTTTTGGATCAAAACCGAAACTCGGTGCATGAGGGGTGCCGGAAGTTTTCAGCAAACACAACGCTTGCTGGTGACGTGTTACAATGACTGCGGCGACCAATTGTGTCCGCGTCGCTTTTCGTCCTTGTTCATGCGCGCGCTCGAAAAATGAAAGATGAATTACCAACATGCCCAAGCACACACTCTTTCAATTCGAAATGTATGTACGTGCTGTTTCTCCCTAGCTAGGAGACTTCGACGCTAAGCATAGGCAGCAGCGAGCACTATCGTTTTCTTACTTGCATGGTAGAAGGCAGAGGCTAGCTATCGCCAACCACGCCACCGTAGATTTTGAGATGCTCTCGGGCGCTGGCTGGGCGCTCTACCTCTGCAGTCACCTCCGGAAGCAATCCAAAAATAGTACGAGTTTCCATTCACACTGCGCTGGCTCTATTGATAGAATGAAGCCACGCTTTTGTGACAGTGCAGAGTTTTGTTTAGCTGTGCCGGTATCGCGACATGCCAATGTCAAGAGTAACTTTAACGGGCTATCAGCCTGACAGGTAAAATAAGCGACGAATCCGTAGCTGACAACTTTGTGACATTGCAGCGCGACACTGTTTCTTATCAGCTGCACTCCCATTCACAGTGAGAAGTGCGGGCCTAAAATTTGAAAATCCTGAATTCATGCTATGTTTAGCAGTTTTGAGTCATGTGAGAAAGATCAGGGAACAAATGTTCATTTGAACGGTTCATTATGTTGTAGGGCATATCTGGGCACTCCACGAAAGTAATATTATTTGGCACGACGACACGGAATTTTTTGTATGATGCTTTCCGTTCATTGAAATGCACAGACGAAGGCGCTCTTTCACGAAATTTAAAGCGGATGCCTGTCTGGGAATACTGTCGAAAGAGATTCTCAGATGTTGCTTTACATCCTCGAGGTGGGCTGGTGCCGCCGTGAAAACTTCATTTTCACAGCGAAGCTTTTGTAGCTCGCCGAGGTTTGTGCAGTGTTGCAATAAACTACGCCGGTGGGTATGCACCACGGGAATTGGAGAAGCTCCACCACCGAGTACAACAGGCGCGAGCGTTAAACGAAAACTCTGCTAGGCGAAGTAGGGCACGTGAAAAACGTGAAAAAGAGAGAGATAAATAAAAAGAGAAAATATATAGAGACAGAAAACAGAAAGTAAAAGAGAAAGAGAGAGAGAAAGAAAGACAGACAGAAAGGAAGCGATAGAAAGAAGGAAAAACAGAAAAATAGAGACTAGTGAAAGAAACAAGGAAAAAAAGATAGAATGAGAAAGACATAGAAAGAAAGAAATAGAAAGACAGAGAAAGAAAGAAATAGAAAGAAAAAAGAAACAAACAGAATAAAAAACAAGGCTGATCCCTCCGTCGTAGGAATCGGTATAACGCGAAAGTGAAAAGTGTCTTCACAGAAGCAGTGCTTGTTATAGAGTGATCTATGAGAGCTTGTACAATATCTGTTAGTGTTTGGCAGCTATAGCACCGTTTGACGTGGATGCACCCACGTTGACCCCTAGTGGCACATCTCCATTGCGACGACTAACGCCCATGATCGGCATTTAACCGTTGTTATTGGTGAAGTTGTTAGCATATACCTGGACACAGCTTATCGCGAATCCCGTGCAAAGATGACAACCAACACATAATAAAAGCTGGTACGCAATATGAAATTTGCCTAGGCTTGCCACTCAGCGCATCGACCATGGCTTCTATAGCGATTGCCAGAGACCACCTCGCCAAGACACACATTGACGTCGATATTAATGAGAACCAACAGTCAATAATGCCAAAGAAAGTATAGGGGCTCTTTAGTTATCTTTAGTTATCTTTTCGTCGATTTTACTTTCTTCACACTTTATCCTAATTACAACGAATAACATCCCCTATACTTTCTTTGGCATTATTCTCCAATGGTTCTCAATAATAGTGTGTCTAACTAAGGAACGAACCCTTAAAAAGTCATATTCTTTCCTTCATTCATAGCGAGGGTCTCGTTCTGGCAGACTCGATGCCTTCAGGTAGTATGCGGGGGATTATTGGCCAACTGCCGGCTCGTAAAGAGATCACGTGCTACGTGACGTCAACAGAAAGAAAAAGTGTGTTCCGCACTCGCCGCCATGGCTGCGACTGGCGCTGACTAACACTCCTAGGTTTAAATGCACATATATACCCCATGAAGTGGACGGTGGGATGACCGCCGCCGTAGCTCAGTGGCAGAGCATCGGGCGCGTTATTCGAAGTTATCTTTTCGTCCACTTTACTTTCTTCACACTTTATACAACGAATCACACAACGAATAACATCACCTATACTTTCTTTGGCATTATTGTCTGTTGGTCCTCATTATTATTGTGTCTAACTAAGAAACGAGCCCTTAAAAAGTCATATTCTTTCCTACATTGACGTTGAAACACTCAGGACACATATAAAACATTTTGCTCGGACTCCCCACCACCACCTAGCCTCGTTTCCAGCAGACAGACCATGCACCTCTTTTTGCCGAACGCTAAACGTATATGGCGAGTTTTTACCAACGTGCTTCACGCCCACCGCGAGACCTTCGATTCCTCCGTGGTGCCTGACTCAGCCTATCATCAACCTGGCGATACCTGGCATCCGTAAAAAGGCAGATATTTTGTCACCGACTCTTAAACCGCTCGCTTTGCTCCTGCTAAGCGAGAAGTACCGAGGCTCAATTCACGTATACAGCGACGGCTCCGTTATGCCCAACAGCTTAACCGCAGATGTCGTGATACCTATGAAAACCACAACAATGAAATTTAAGACCTCTCACCTTACAACATCGACAGCCGCACAGCTCGCACTGCTTCTTGCCGCATTACATTTCATTACTGATGAACGGGCACAAAAAATGGACGATCTTTAGTGACTCATAGGCGGCACTGCAATCACTTGTGTCACCTTTACGCCGTGGCCCGCATGAGCAATTGATATTTGAGACTGCAGAAGCGACGCACCATTTAATTGAGAAAGGCCATGAAGTAACTTTTCAATCGCTTCCAAGTCACTGTAGGATTATCGGCATTGAACGGGCCAATCACAAGCGCTCGTCTTGTCTAGTTCTTCTTTTATATTTTGTGTGTTTTGCGCTTCTAAGTACCTTCATGGGCCAATCAAGGTGCCCGTTCACCCCATACAGAAAACAGTCAAATAATATTTCCGCTCTCTAGAACTGACGCTGCATGGCAGCTCCGCGTTCTTGCTCGTCAATGCACCACGTCGCAATGGAACCAGCCGCACTTCAAGCATGCGCGTGGCCAACAGGCCCGTAGCCAGGAATTTTTTTCTGGGGCGGGGATGCACTTGCTGAAAACCTTCTCTATTTAAGCAAAACACATATTTTCATTACTTATTTTTGGTGAAAACACATACCCGTATTTCCCCACCCCTGCGCAGGGTAGCAAACCGGTCACTCGCGCCACGTTAACCGCCCGGCGTTTCCTTTCCTTTTTCTATCTCTCTCTCCATGTGCTGCACGGCTCCGGCACAGCAAAATGTAAGACGCGTTTTCATTGAAAGCAGCCACATCCATGCTGGGTGAGGGAAATACAAAAGGGTATGTCAGTTTCTCTCGGCTGCTTTCATTTTGAATTCAGAACTTCAATAACTTCTGTTTGCGTGCATCTATCTCCAAATTTCTTTTGCACTCTTCTCAGGACGATGCAAGCAACGGTTCCAACGTAAACCTACGTGGGGGAAATTTCGATGCAAGGCCCTTTCAAAGGCATTTCCCACTATACCCAAGACGCTCAGTGTTCACAGTGCCACAAGCGAGCGGCTGTAGTCACTCGACGTGCGATTCCCTCCCCAACTACTCCCTTCATCACAGCCGCAAATAATGAATTTTCCGCCCCAATGTTAATAATTCCGGTATTTATTTTTTTATATACGCAAACGTGCAATGAGAGTTTTGTTGTCATCGACTCACCTTAAAGGATATCGCCTCTGTGTTGGTAGCGAGTGATGAACTGACATCAGTTGGTCTTCTCCAACGCCTAGTCCCTTTGGTAACTTGATATCGTTGAGAAACGCCCGGCAGTAGTGAATGAGGGCGTGGGTGCCACTCTGAGCTTTGGAAATGCGTCCAGCGAAAACATCGTGACACAGGCATCCACTCTCACACCTCTGGTTTGCCTCATATATCGATTTCATGTGAGCCAATTCCTTGCTCAATTTCCTAGCGGTGTCTGCAAATGAATAACGCATACACGGCTGTATGGTGCCACCATCAAGTCGTGACATTAGTTCCGTAGTGTGCTTTATTTCGGACGAGTATGCCGGGACAGTCTTAGATGCCGTAATGTTTGACTGAATGAACTGTGCCAGAAAGAACACGGTAAACATCCAAGCAGCAACTGTGACTCTTACGGCTGATAGCATCGAGTTAGTTGGCTCTGGCGCTGACCGGCACATGAATGTTGCCGTGAAGAAAGTTACCCATTCCAAAAGATGGGGTCGTTCTCGGTGCTGGTGAGCTGCGATACGAAGCACGAGAACGAAGCTGGTTACCATTGCCACCAGAATCAAGAATATAGCAAAAAAGGACGCCCAGACGGAAGCGAAAGATGGTCTTAATGGTTCGCCTCGTCGTGTAAGAAAGCACATCGACGATGGCGGGAATGCAGCGTACGCATAATAGGTACCTCGCGGTGTCGCAGTGGAGTAACCGAAAACTAAGCTGGCACGTTTGTCTAACAGCAGAGAAGGAGTCTCGCCTTTGTTGCACCTTTCGATCAGAGTGTTATTAAGTCCCGTGTATGCGTCCTTGAGAACATCACTCAGAGGACCACCGCTTTTAAAGCAGTAGTCAGCGTTGTTGTCGTGCATGGAAAAAGTAATGTTCTCGTGCTTAGGATACGTGCCGGAGGCCGGTATAGGTCCCTCGACACTTATGTTGCCGGCAGCCGTGTACAATTTACGTACCTTGCAGAAAATGTAGCCGTCTGACGGAACGTTTATTTCCGCTTCACTGACTGTGATCTCCTGGCACAGATGACCTGAGAAGTACTCAAGCACCTCTTCATGTCTCTTAACAGGAAAGATCCAGTGAACATTTGGGTAGTACTTCTCGAACAAAGCCATGTTTGCTTTTGATATTGGAGACAGGCGAGGGGTTCTGAAGGACATTATCACAAAGGCCGGTCTTGGAAAAATGGCGTGGCGTTGCGTTACGTAGGAAGTGAAATTACCAATGCAACCAAACTTCTCAAAGCATTTCCACAGTGTTATAGGTACAGTAGCCTTTCTTATGTAAATACCTAGCCAGGCAGCATCTTCTCGAAGTACAAAGGCGGCAACAGGGGTTGACCAGTCTGCGGTTCTCTTCATAAGGTCGAAACCGAGAGGACTGATATGTGCTGTAACTTCACTATTGTAGATAATGTACAGCAAGAAAAACATTAAATCAGTAATAATCATAAATGCACGCACCTTGTGCGGTATGCTAAGTGTCTTGCGTCTTCCAAAATGACATCAGATGTGCTCGTAAGGTGCGAGTGGAATATGCACACCAGTTTGCGTCACACCGGATGTTTCGCGGTTTGTCTGAGAAGCGATTCTTGATTTCCGGGATAGACGTGGGAGTTGGGTCGTTGCGCCAGCTCTAGCCCTAGGCGAGCTGCATATGCGAAGTTCTGCACTCGGCTCAAGTGAGCAGCAGCTTCACCGAAGGCCAAATTGGGTGCGATTGGGACGTCGCTGCTTTAGCTGTCTAGTGAAATGCTGAATACCCATTTTTTTTTGGAAGTAACAGTAATCCAGCAAATGATGTCTTTGAAGTACACTGAATTCAAAATTTCCGATAGGTCACCAAAATTTACTTTTTTCGTCAGTTTCTATCACGAGTACTTGAGGACTAGATCACGATAAGCTGTTTTTGCTCACTATCGGGGCTATCTTTCAGAGTGCTCCCGCGCTCTTGCTGCATAAGGATGTTATTTTGTTGAGAAACTGCAATTTACACCGACGTGGAATTCAGGCTCCCTAAGGATGCAGGTAAGCAATTCGTGATCTTTCTCATCCGGAATTGTGGTTTACGTGTACAATACGTGAGCCTCAAAAGTACGATCAGAGAGCGACATGTTACGATGGTCTGAGTATACAAAAGCGCATTCCTGCACACAGGAGGGTCCACCTCTGGTCATACAGAAATGGCCTTGAGTATCGGAGCCAGACGCCTTGCAGATAGTGTGGGCTCTTGAGATGTGCGACGGCTGCCTCTGGTTTCTTGTCTCTGCTTCTGAGGCGAGCTAGAGTCGTTGGTAGTCTCTACCATGATCAACATGAAAGGCGCAGCTCTTCCTCCCACGAAGTCAGCCTTCCTCTCGCAAAAGCTTTTCTGCATGAGGTCGATATTAGGCGCTTACTGTGCAAAGTTGTTTTATTCACGTTCCCTCGAAAACACCGGGTAGATATAGCCTTCTATAAAGCGCGCTTCAATAAAACTGCTGTCTGATTTGTTATTGTCGTGACTAACTTCCTCCGCGCGTCTTTAGAACATGAGGGAAGACTACTTGTGCAGTGCTAAGAACAATACTCGCCTATCCTTTGTGGCTTGAGTTATGATGACACGCATGCCGTTCAGTGCACGTGGAATAACGTACCCGCAAATCTGCATGATCTAGAGTCGCTGAAAATTTAGAGGATCTTGCACCACCACTGTGCGGTGCGGTAAAGTTTTCTAGTTAAAGAGCTTAAACTTTGCCTTAACGTCAAAACAGTCATTATCAAGACGAGGGCCATTCTCACATCTTCCAGGGCAGTAATTAGGCTCCTCATGATGGTGGTAGCGCAGTGTGTTTTCTTTTTTATTTCACACGCGAGAAGGCTTACTCAGATACTAACGATTCTTGGTGAATTTTTACTTATGTTATTGTGCGTTACGTCATAAGATGGATTTAGTTGCCGTTACTTATCAGGAACTCTGGCTTTTTGTGCAGTAACAGTAGACATATGCTGGAAGAAAAATGTATAAACGATAAGAATTGATTAACGGTCATGGCTGCAATGGAAAACCGCGCGATATGCCGGTTGCATGAATATCAATTAACTATAGAAGGTTAACAAAGACGACACATAAAATGAAAGATGTAACGTTTTCTGATATCACCATGGCATCTTATCGCATACATTGCAGAATTTCAGGAAGATTTCAGGAAGTTTTTCAGGAAATTTTCTATTTAAATATAGAAATTTGACATCTGTTTGTTTCTTTCTTTCTTGTGTTTTTTATGCTGTGTGTGACCACGGGGGGGGGGGTGTAACAGTGTGTATCGAAGTGAATAAAAATTACTTGAGAGTCGGGTGCATGTCTTCGTCTCTCCTTCATCGTCAGGGGTGAGTGTCTTCGTCGCGCCGTTTCATATTCATGAACCCTTACCAACTCGCCTAACTATTCATGTTTCTAACTTTCTATCTATTAAGTATTAGTGTTTTTCCGCTTACTGCAGATACCCGTACAATAAAAAAAATTACCCCAGTTCCACCCAGTGTGAAATCTCACAGGTTTCTTTTCGCTCGAGCCGCTGTTCCCCTTTTCAGTGTGCGGCGATCGCTTCGTCCACGGCCGAGGCAGTTTCGCCATCTATAGGAGTATCTGGGAACCGCGACCATCACTTCGTCTGCGACCGAGGCAGTCACGCCATCTGTGGATGTATCTGAGAACCGCGATCATCGCTTCTTCCACGACCGAGGCAGTCACGCCATCTATAGGCTTATCTGGGAACCGCAACCATCGCTACACTACACTACTACACACATTGAAGCACCTCCGCGCTCTGCATGCCGTCAGCGTTAAATGGTGCATATAAATAGCTCGCCATTGTTATGTTGAACAGTCGGCGGCGCGTGGCCGAATTGTTTAAAGCAGCGCGCTGCGGCGCGAGGGCTCGCGGGTTTGAATCCCTGTGGTGCTCTCCGTAATTTTTTTCTTATTACTTATTTTTCATTCTGGCTTTTACTTATATATACATACATATATCTGGGACATGACGGCAACGGTGACGGCGGCGGCAAAGGCCAGCCGAGAGTGTCCATATAATTGCTATCGCAATAATTACCGACATTTTGGCCCCGCTAAAGGCGCCTTGTTCGCAATCTACACGTTATTATTAGCAGAGCTCTTTCAAGCCGACCGATAGTCTGTGCAGAGCGAACAGAAATTCTCATCATGATGAAGAGGCACGCGCTCTTTTCGTCCTCTTCTTCGTCTTCAACTTCGCTCCCGGAACACGTGCGCCGATCTCTCCGGCGCGGGATGGAATAACTCTGATGGGCGAGAGAACGAGTACAGAGAGCAAGACAGCAAGAAGCAGAGAGAAAGAGATATAAAGGTAGAGACAGAGAAATATAATCAAGAAAAAATTTTCTTGGTAAGGCGCGATTCTAACTCGCATAGCCACGATCCGAAGGCGAACATCTTAACCAATCTGCTAGCCAGGCCCGCTGGCAAAACATAGCGTAGCCCTGTATTGTATCGTATAGTATAGTATAGTATAGTATAGTATAGTATAGTATAGTATAGTATAGTATAGTATAGTATAGTATAGTATAGTATAGTATATATAGTATAGTATAGTATAGTATAGTATAGTATAGCATGGGAGTGGGAAAGGGGGAAAGGGAAGGGAAGATCGAGGACATATTTTAGTGAAGGAGGAGGTAAAGGCAAATATAGACAGAAAGAAAGGGAGGAGAGAAAACATAGGAATACAGAGAAATAAATAGTCAAAGAGAGAAAGAGATAGAAAGAAGCAGAAGCAGAAATAAAGAGCAAAATGAAGAGCACGCATAGCTGTGTATGTATAGAATAGCAAGAAGTCGGAAAGAAGGAGGTGAGAGTGTAAAAGCTTAGCCAAACCAAGACCAGCTTGTTGCAACCAGCTCTGCTTTGACCCAGCCTTGCGCGACGTAGTGCAACCTGCGCTAGTTTTTATAATGAAGAAAGCCTGAGAATGTGACGTTTCTGGAGCAAAAAGACTTGTGTTGCTGTCTTCGGGGCCCCGATTACTAGCCCTCCTGGGAGCGTTTCTTATTTAATGATTGGTTGGCACTAGGTATTTTTCGTTCGTGAATTTTCCAGACCAGACGGCTTTCTTTTAAACCCATAACTTCATTGTAGCTTTTCTGTTGATCAGCTCTGTTCGAATCATTTCATTTGAATTGTGGTGGTGTTTATATAAACCGCAATGACTGTCTAAAGCGGTGTGGTCGACGCAGTGCAGCCAAGGCTCCGCGATGGTGGCAGGTCCTAAATTGCACTGGTACACGTACCTGCCATCTCTGGGACCCGAAGCACTGTGCCCGTCTTAAGTAGTCTCATTGAATGAGCACAAAATGTCCCTAACCGAGCGCAGTTCCCCGGCATGAGCATCACCCCGTCATTGGCCTGAAAAGCTTCCTCGTCCACGGAAGATGATGCACTCTGCGACCGCAAGGGGACCCATGCTATTCAACACACATGGTTCACATCGCCGCCATCTTCGTCTAGCTTGGAGTGCGCCTTGCCTCTTCCTTCAAAAGGAAGAGCTTTCCTATGCATGAGAATTAGCACCTTGGGAAGCAGGCTGGTAGCTTGGCCTGCTTTCTCTATGCCCGATTGTTCAAAGCATCGCCTAGACGTCAGTCACCCTTAAGAACTTCTCAACACCTGCAGCTTCGCCGAGACTTATTTTCATGTGCGTAGTTGATATTCGATGCACTTAGTTCGTGGAATGATTGAAAGCTATATTGCTAACTCTTTCATATGCGCACTTCCTCTTGTTCCAGCTGTCTTTGAAGGCATATCGAATGTGTGTGGTATAGATAAATGTCCAACGGCGAGAGTTCCAACGCTTAGTCGGTTTTCTTCGGAACAAGTTCAATAAATCGCTATTGCGAGTATTCTTTCGCCGTCACATCTGCAGTGCAATACGCAACTGTTGTGGTCCCATCCAGTCTACTACTCCTTTTGTTGACCCGGAAAAATGAAAGGAGTCGCTCGTTGGTGGTTTTTTGTTTGTATTTATTTGCTTTCTTTCTCTCAGATGGCAGCCGACTTTGTACAGAAGCACGAGTGCCGAACCCTCGTCGAGCGGGTTCTACGCACGCGGCTCGGAGCACACAGCCCGACACATTATAGGGACAACGTCGAGAAGAAGGGAAAACACAAACAAGATAAAAGCACACCCGATCTGCAAAGTGTCGTAGGTGGTACATGTTACAATAAATAAGAAAGTCTGACAGAGAGACCTTTGTCAAGCGAAAATCCTTGTCTCACTGTCTTCGGAGCCCCGATCGCCAGCCCTCTCGTGAGCTCTTATGAGTGTTTCTGGAATCTACCAACACTATAGCGAATTGCCTCATTGGGAATACACGCAACGAAACTGCTGTTGTGCGGATTTTAAAGAAACGAAGGCGCGCTTTAATGGACTGAGTTGAGCTAGTGTTAAAGACGCAGGAACGCATGCCAAAGCATCAAGGTGTCTTAGCAGTTTCAGGATTCTTTCTCTTTTATTTTAAGCTGATGCCGTATGCGACTAATAAAGTTTACCTATTCTAACGCCGTGTTCCGTTATGCGCAGTCATATTAAAGACCTACACTATACCTCCACGAGAACAGACTTTTGGGCTAGTTGGTTTGTCACGTTCATTGAAGCCATAGCGCTGAAAAGACAGGGACCGATGTTAGAAGACAGGACGTGAGCACGTCCTGTCCTCATCCTCGTTCTCAGCGTTTTCAGCGCTATGGCTTCAATGAAACATACCTCCACCTCCACTGCCTCTATCTTCGTAGAAGTATTGCCTTTGTATATTGCTATCATCCACATACTGCGATATTCTTTAGCTCATTGAGAGTTTTCTTGGCACTTTAATACTGCTGCGTAGAATACAATTAAGAATAATCGCATACACAGTTGCTCCAACTCACGTTTTGGTAAGTTTCTTCGTTAGCATGATTACGTTTACTCAACAGGGAAACTTACCTAGTAGAAATCAACTAAGCGAGCGTACACTTGTAGCTGTTATGGTAACTTTCAAGCATAGCGGACATTGCGTCAGAGCGCGCTTCCACTTTTTTGCTGGGCATAGGATAGTCCATAATTTCAAAAGTTGCATTTCAGGCAATGCTGAATATTCGTGGCCTAATTAACAATAGTTCCTTAAAATAACACAGGTCGTCTACAAATCCACAAACTGCAGAGGGTGTAATCAAGCAGCACAACACATAAACGACATAAAATATATTAAAAGGAAAAAAAACAGATGGAGATGCGTTGGCGGAATATGATGTCCCCCAAAACGTTGACACCCGTTCCACGTAACTTCGCGACAAAAACATAGATGGTGTCGCATACATCCTATAGTAACAACACGATATGTCTTTTGCAGCACGAAATACTCTTCTAAAACAATAATACAGTTGAAAATGCATAATATGTATAACAACATTTGCTCCTTTTGTTCTTCTTCAAGGCACACTTGCGGTATCTCTGAGACGTTATTTTGTAAAAAGCTACTGTTGGCGATGTTTCATTACCTAACATTTTCATATTTGTTCAGGCGCCTTAATACAAACACGCAGACATTTACACATTTTTCAAGGTAGAAATAGCACGTTTCATCATACTTGCGTGTGCTATTTGCTTACGAAGCTGCAAGTTGTGTGTGCACTACTTCGCAGCAGTGGAACAAAGGCAGCGACAAAGCTGTTTCTATTTTAACAGATCTGTGTTAGAGAGTTGTGTTCTAACGTCTCCGTAAGGCAACGTTAGTTCAATGCAGCCTATGAGCCTGAGCCTGAGCCAATAATGCAGTGGTGTCAACCAAGCGGTCGAAATAAACCGATCAGGATGAAATATTACACTTAAAAAGGCATGCTGTTGGGCTAGCAGTTTCATGCTCTGGAGCGGTCATCTTTGTAATGGCGTGTTTGTGGCTCTGTGTGCGTTTCTTTGCAGTTTCCTTAGCTTAGTGGCAATCCACCCTTCCAATTGGCCACTTCGAGGCAAACCAACATCTCTCGAGTTGAGAAACCCAGCTGCAAGCATCAGTGACCTGGGCTAAGAAATATAGCGTATGATCATTATTTTCACTCGCAATATCATAATAACGTAACATTTCTATATTTTGAAGAATTAGGGTGCTCTTGTGAAGTCACTGGTTTTTTCTAGCTAAATTTAAAGCGCTACTTCCTTTAGACTTCCTATGCTTGATTTGTGGCATAGCGGGTCTGCTAGGTAAGCTTCTGTACACATCCGTCTAAGGCTTAAGTATAAAGCACCTTAAGTCGCAAAGAACGTGCCACGGCTCATCGCGAGTTGCAGTTGATCATCCCTTCAACATCGCTTCCAACGAGTGAATTGTGACACTTCAAATTGATGACTGTCTTTAGGAAAAGGACAATTCCAAGAAAAACTAAAGGTATACATTGTCATTGCATGCCAGATACTTTTGCGGGCAAATTAAACGAGCACACGATAATTCTGCCACAAGCACCAAACAGTGCAAGAGTTCCGTAGACAATGCAGTTTGCTGAGCCCCGCGACAGACTATCTATTGCATGTTGAAGTTGTAATGACGAGCATTTTACGCCAGACGTTAGCCTTGAGTATCGTTACCTTTTTATGGAACATATTCTGAGGATTGCCTAAATACAGTGTGGTACGTCGCATAGCAGGATATTTTGATATTACATGGAGCTGAAGCAGAAGAGCACATCTATCCTAGAAAACGAAACGAAAATAAGGGACACACACCTTACATCACGAAATATCTAAAATCTAGATACTTATACACGGCAACGGGTGACGCCGCCCTGCAGTTTTTGCGATTGTTCAACCATCTTCATTATGGTGCTACAAGGCGCGTGATTTTAGCGTGCGTTGCCAAGCATCATTTTGGTCAAGGCCATGAGGCTAGTATTTTTAGTACGGCGCTAACTTTTTCTTTACATTGGACACTGTGAAGGTACCGCCTCGAGTGCACGTGTAATAATAAATCGCACATGCCGAAACACATAGTGACCAAACATGCTGCTCGCAAACTAAGCCTTCGGCTACAAGTACTCGATTATCACGAACATTTGACGTCACCCGTTCAACCGCCTAGATTGATTTTTTTATGATGCCGATTACTGTCCGTCGTCGTCGCTCAATACCTCACGGGAAGGATGGCAGCAGGCTTACTTTGTGGGTGGAAAGGCACAAATAATAGGGAGAAGTCATGCTTTATGTTGAACTACTGAAGTTTTGCAGGAAGTGCGCGCAAGAGTTCTTGTTATAGCACCGAAGGCGCATATTTCCGAAGGAGCAATCTCCTCTCATCCCCTTGAAAGCGCCCTCCTCTACATGACACTTTTCTCTTGTTAAGAGGAGCGTACTAATAAGAGGAACATAGTAATCGCTGGCAATTGCCTGGCTGTAGCTAGCACCTTTCATTTTGTTTTTGCTTCAGTCAGAAAGCTGCGGCGTGTTCTGAGACACAAACGCGCCGACTTCGTATAATGCTAACCTAAATATTGAAACACTGCCTATGTCGCAGCTATTATGATGGCAAACTGGTCAAGCTGCTTCTTCAATAGGCGTCTTCCACCACTGGCAAGTTCCCTTCGCTTATGGTATCTTCACCCTCAGGACTGGCTGAGATATTATCCTGCGAACAATACTAGTATAAGACGTTTTTGTGAACACAAACTCAGAATACTTCTAAGACCTTCTGTGAATAGGCTGTTTGCACTGTAACACACACTTGGTAAACGGGTTACTGTAGGCCGTACGGCCACGCAGTTCATGAGACACAGGCGACGACGGCGACAAGGCAGCGTAGTCTGGAAGAAGGAAGAACAGCTGGACTACGAAGAGGACGTCTTGGAGATGTGCTTGCAGTCGTCCACGTTTTCGGGCCAGTCGCACACACTCTCGTTCAGGTTGAATACGAGGTTCGTGGGACACGGCATGTGATGTCGCCGCTTGCCCTCGCACATGTAGTACATGGTGCAGTCCTTCTTGTCCAGGTGGTAGCTAATGTGGCCGTCCTCCTCGTCACACACAACCTCGTCGGGATCTGCGGTGGAAGATGAAGCGTGTAATTTTCAATACAAGTCCTTAGGTGCGAAGTTCTAGAAGCAGATGTCTGGATACATGTTTGAGAAAGACAAAATATTCATCCCCCGTTTCGTACCACTAGTTTCCACAGTAAATCGACGCGCATTTCTCCGAAAGAAACTTCCTAATTGAAAAAACCTGCTTTCGAATTCCCTTTCAAAAAAATTATCATCATATGACGACGTCACCTCATGACGTCATCGTGACGTCAGATTGCCAGAATTTGTGACGTCGTCATGAAGCCCCAGTGACGTCACTGTGACATCACCTAATGTGGCGTTATATGATGACGTCAGCAGACGACATCGTCATTTTATCAGATGTGGGCTAATCCTGCCGGCACGTGAGGTGCAAAGCTTACAATACGTCCGATCGACTGAGAAGCGAAAGAAAAAAGCAGCTCCACTAACGTGAAATCTGGGGAAGTAGGAAACACTGAAACTTCTCACAAGGACACGTCAAGAGCAATGAGAGAACAGCGTCCTCTCAGCGTCCATCACAGAAACACAGCCTTTCCTGAGCCAACACGCAGTCTTATTTGCCACTCGGAGGAGCGCACGTGGCTTTGTCTCTCAGGGGCCACTCGTGCAAATCACAGCTGGTGCTATTCACTCATGACATCCATTTAAACCTTAACTGTAACATTCGAACCGACGCTCTATTCTTAGCTTTTGAAGAAGCTTTCGATAGGGTTCCTCATTCTCGTCTTAGAACTATCGCGCCTAAACATTCGTCCGCTTGTTGGTAACTGGATCGAGTGTTTCCTATTTAACTGAAAGCAGTTCATACATGCTAACAACTACACATCATCTGTTTTTTGCGTTCTGTCTGGTGTACCCCAGAGCACTGTTCTTGGGCTGCTCCTATTGCTAATCTACATCAGTGACCTGCCATCTACCGTAACCTCTGTCATACGTCTTTCTGCAAATGATTGCAACCTGTACCGCCCCATCAATAACCTTTCTGACGTCTCTTCGCTTCAGGAAGACCTCTTTTGCATTCAAGACCGGTGATCGACATGACTCATCTCGCTGAATACCAGTAAGGCTGGGCACATTTCATTCCATCGTCGACCTAATTACATGCCCTTCATGTACAAGATTCATAACACTACAATATCTAATATCGATTCCTTTAGGTACTTACGTCTTTACCTGACTAAACATTTGTCTTGGGCGCATCATGTAGCCTACATTATCAATTCAGCTAACAAAATACTTAGTTATTGCCGCCATAATTGCCGTGTTTCTTATTTTGTTTCTTTCTTCACTTTTCTTTTTATTTTATTTTTTATGTCCACCCTTCATGTATTGTGCTATGGGACCCTTGAGTTATCAATAAATGAAAAATAAATAAGTGTACTGCGGTATAATAGTGCTAATTCATATTAGCGCACTTACGTGTATGAATTAGCCATCCATACATTTTTTTTTACTTTTCGACTAAACGAATAAAACATAAAAGGCGAAATGATTATATACTCTACCTTGTTAACTTTTATTATTCCTAGTCGTGTCCAAATGAAACAACTGATAACCCATATGAAGCAGCTGCAAATATGCAGCCTACATGGGGGGAAGTTACGCGACCACCACTCTCGCGTCAACCAGGCCAAGCTTTTCACAATACCATACTGGATACTCTGCCACACCTATTTCTCCCTTCAATATTGCCTTTAACGCCCCTTCAGAGCATTCGCCGTTGAGGTGTGAGCCTTACCGACGAGCTGTCCGTAGGAGTTGAAGACATTAGAGGATGCCACTTCCAAGTTGGCAACCTTGTAGCCCTTAAGCTCCTCCTTGATGGCCTGTCAGGCAGCGGGTAGCTCTGACCCGTACATGAGCCCTTGAAGTCATCGAGATCCACAGACCAGACCATGACTCCTCCATAGCCAGCCTGCTTCAGCCACTGGACCTGCATTCAGACAATATGGATTTAGTTTTTCTTAACAGGTAGCCAGGAGCATTCGTTGTTTCCAACTTGTATATGTAACTCCCAGATATCTTTCTCTTGATTATCAATGTTTTAGCACAGGTCAAGTTCGAAAACATATCTTAACACTTTATCTATTTGTACAAGTTACAGTAGTAAATCAATGGCAGACGAGTGACGTTGCAAGGGCTGAGCTGACGTTGAAAATTTAAACATATATATATTTCAACATGCAATAGAGCAGCCCCGAAAAGGAAATTTATAGAAGCCTGGGAGCGTACAAAGCTGCAGATCTTTCCAAGACATTTTATTTCGCACCCCTATAATTACTTGTAATTTCAACTTCTCATAACCAATGTCATTTTGTATATATTCTAGAATTGAAGTCGTCCTAGTAAATGACCTCGCGCCAAATCTCATAAAAGATGTAGAAACTGCGCTGTCAGAACATCTAATTTCAGTTGATTAGGCTTTCCTTCCTTGAAGGTTGTCGGTAATTGTTCAATCGAGCAAAAAATAATATTTTGCTCAAATGGTCAAACTGTAAAATACAAACGACGGTTTGCTAACAGCACCATTATTTCATGCAACACGATAGCGTCCGTGTTGTGTTCCTTCTTTTTGCTTTTTCTGTGGCTTGCACGGCATGGTAGACATGGTAGATACACAACGCAAACAAGTGAGAAGTGAACCTTTATTTTTGGGGAATTTCTAACATTTTTTATCACCGTGAACTTATCATCGTCAGGTGGTGCTTAATTTGACAACCATAACTCAGCGAAACACCTACTTTTCGACACTAATACCAGACAACCGTCACTTTCGTTTTTTTTTCTTTTTTACTAACTGTTTAATCTTTTCTTTTGACTCACCGGATTCGGCGCCCCAGCCCTCTCTTCTCTCCTACTTCACCCTCGTTTTTGCACTTATCATTTCCTCCTCTTTTTTGGGGGGTTGGGGGAGAGGGCACGAAGCATACACATACACACACTAAGATAGGCAGTTGCCGCCTTGAAGAAGTCAACACCGCTCGTCAAACCGTTGCTTCCAGCGACGCTTCGTGTTCCAATGATTTTTTAGGAGCATGGGTTGATAACAAGGGCATTTGCTACACTTGTTAAGCTGCTAAGCTCACAGGAAATGGCTACACCCCCTGCCGCAGTAACAGGTACAGCAAACACACTCACAACCTGTCTTAGTGGGCAGCATTTGAAAGCCCTAATGCATATCATTTATTTCAGAAGACATCAGTAATGCATGACCTATATCATCTATATTCCAAGTGTTGTCTTTATTGCAAGTAGCCTGTACTGAATCTAGTCTGTCATTATTAATAATGCTCGGGTTTGGGAGAAAAATGGTCTTAGCATACCTTGAGCTGGAGACTCCTCTGGCATCGAAGCCGACCCACTGGTCCTCTTTGTAGGCGTAAGGCACCATCTGCTCATTGTCCCACACAAGCGTTGCTCCAGATCGCAAGAGGTCCGCAGATCTGTTTGAGGAAAAAACGTTGCTTACATCCGGCCTGCTTTATTTGCACACGGCACATGCTTTGGGAAAAGTTTGACAATTTACAGGAAACAGCGCTATGCGTGGTACATATACGAAGCATATAACGACACAACCAAATGGTATCAAACTTCTTAGTGTCACGGATGCTTCAGCACTTAAGGTATTGCGGCAGCTTAAACCCGCTCTGTCTGTATCCGCATACTGCTAGCTTCTTCGAATATACATCTTACACCGAACAGGGCGTGTCTTCCTGGCCTCTTTCATTCACATTTTTAAAAGGTATGATGTCCATAATTGTGAGGATGATTTATGTCCCAAGTTGTCTCAAGGGCCTCCTTAGCTGGGCTGTAACCGGCACTTACGTTTATGCTAGAAGTACAGGCTGTAAATTGAAACCGTAAGTGCGTACGTGGAAATCATTTCGCCAACAGGAAAAGGCATGATGGAAGTCATGTATGATTGCGCTGGGTTTCCTGCAATGATTTTAATTTATTCCTATTCTGTCGGCAGCAGCTCGCGGCAGCAACCAAGGTCAGATAAAATGCGGAGAGGTTTTTATTGGAAGCTTCTGTTTAAAAATGTTCATCTTGCACTAAAATTATTCTGAACAGCAACATTTTTCACGTTTTATTACTGGAATCAAGGCATCTTCCAAGAAGCACCCAATTGCCTGTGTCGGTCGTCGGCTTATTTATTTTATGCAGGTATGGTTTAAAAATTCATCACAATGCCTGGCTATCTGTCGCCGTAAGCTGGATTTCCTTACGTTTGAAGAACGTTCAAAGCGGGTGCTCGATGTTTGCTCTACGTAGAGTGCAGGTTGCCAAACTTCATTTTTTTATATCCCAACTAATAGATTTCTCGCACATTTTCTTGCTTTCAAAACGATTGATAGATAAATGCTGGTCCTTCTGTACTGATATTGTCATGATAAACACGTCAACTGTCTTCCAATGCCTAAATTTTCATTAGTAAACTCCTGTACACCCACAGTGTAAGCAAAACCATTTTATGTGCAAAGCAGAGCCCCACACACAGCGTTGTCCTCAATTCAAGTCTTATAACATGGTTTATACTGCTCAGCCAAGCTTCACCATAGCAATGGTAATGATATGGCGATCATTCAAGACCAAATACAGGAATTCACAGATGATCACATCATTACTTCAAAGCTTGTTGCCATTCGAGATGCCTTTGAATGTATTAACCACAAATCAGCTTATCGGTTGGCGATGTTAAGCGGCTAAAAGGCGGCACATAGAGGGTCTGTATAGATAGTCTGTGAACATAGAGGGTAGTTTGTCTATTATTTTTTCGCCGGCACTCTTCGACAATGACAGCCGAAGACAAAAAAAAGACCTAAAATCTTTAGATCAGGAAGTGACACAGCACTATGAATGTTCCAGTGGCTGTCAGTTTACTTACGCATTTCAGGCGACGACCTCGAGATAAAGTTGTACGAGAAAGATGCGATAGAAATAATTTTTATGCGTGTTTGAAATAACTGACGCAACCCAGTGCCTTAGTAAACTTTCACATGTTTCGCGCTGCAAAAGTAGTACACTGATAGCTATGCTCCCCATCACTTGCTTTACTCAACCATTTTATGTAACCGTACCTGAGGCCTCATTCACAAAAAGAACTGATGCTGGAATTTCTGAAAGTGAGAATTTCTGGCAATATTACTGCTCGGCGTATTAATATCATCAAAGAATCTGGCTCACTGATGGCAATATGCACTTACGAAAAACACTACGTGAAGTCGGCTCCAATTACCTGGCCTTTTTCGAATACTCTGTCGCTTCCGCCTGAATGCTGCATTGAGAATTGCATTGTCATTTCTTTTTTATCGAAATAAGAGAAGAAGCGAAAAGACTATGAGGAACCTTCCATATCCCATAACATTCCGCCCGCCCATCAAAAATGAAACACTTCACCTCCGAACCACCAGACAGACTGAAAATGTTTCTCGTTGAGTGATATCTCGCTATACGGCCGGTATCTCAGGTACGGGGAAGTCTAAATGTTCTGCCTGCCATCCCTGAAAACAACTATATTGAGCAGCACTAGTGACATAACGCTACAACTTTCCCTCACATCGACACATACTAGCGCAACTTTATACTTTTCCTTATATATTCTCATGTTCTCATATTGTCTTCTCGTATACCCATCCCATACTGCGCGATACGCATTTAAACCAATCCCCCCCCCCCCACCCTGCTTTGCCTACTTTTACACTGTTTTTGTTATTTTGATATGACGTTTCTCCGTTTCGTTTGTGTATACTGCATGTAGACGTCATGCTGCCGTATGGGTAATTACAAATGGAGACGCAGTCAGCCGCAACTTTACATAGCACTATTGACTGTCCAAATTCAATTTTAATAACAAGCTTGTCGCTTGTCGCATACCTCGAAGAACGAGAGGAAACCCGTCTCGCCCGTGTAGTTCCCAGGCTTTCCGCCAGCAATGGATGGCGCTCCGATGTCGGTGAGATTGTTGTCTCCCAGCGTGAAGGTACGACCGTACGTCGGAATACCGACGAGCAGCTTCTCTTTGCTTGCACCTTTGCGCACCCACTCGCCAGCGCTGTAGTCCTGCACCAAACAAAACATTGGTCAAGTTCACGCCACCCTAGTGCAGGATGTCGTGCTATTGACCTAAAAGGGGACAAATATCGAGTCCGAAGAAAGCAGTGGTTTGATCTAAACCCGTCTATTTGCAATTAACAATACTAATGTATACGCTCGAAGCTACTTCTCAAAGCTAGTGCTAACATTTGTTGAACTATAGATGCTTTCAAAATCGCACAAGTACATCGTGCATGCGGGCATACCTTGGCTGGATTCCTGCGTTACGTCTGTCAATGTTGATAATCTCCGCCCGTCAGTGAATTTAGGGCAGCGTTATGTCGACGATCGATTCGCTTTAAAAGTGTGTACCATTCTAATTTGGATGTCTATACAAAAAGTACACTGTACTAAAATGAGCATATCAGTATTGGAGTGATCGCTAAGCTCTGTCACTTGTCGCAGAAGAAAGTGTGGCAGACTATTATGCGTCGTTTATTTACAGTTGCATGCCGTTCGTTCAAAACCTAGTTGTAGCGAACGCAGAAATTCAGTTTCTTCAGGCAACGGAAACATCGACGCGCGGCAATGTTTTATACCGTCTGTGCTTAAAGAATTACGCCGGCTGTTGCGATTACGCACATTCACTCTCAAGCAGACCTCACAATTGTCACGGTTTTATCGTCACATTTTCCATGAGTGGAAGAAAATATCGACCGCGACCCAATATCTCTAACCCTAGTTGTAGAAAACCTCTATGGCTCACGCACTCTGTCGTGTCGCCGCTACTCGTGTGTACAAAGTCCACAACGCACTTGTTTATTCGTAGAATGCAGTGTCGCAAGAGTCCCTGCCCGTTCTGTTTCACGAACATGTTAGCTGATGTTGTAGTTGTATGCACTTCAGCGTCTTCTTTGATCTTTTGTGAAATGACGAGCCGGCGTGCTTACCACAGTCAGCTTCTTCTGGAAGTTGCTGGCCGTGTAGAGCGGAAACAGCGGGCTGTGGTGTCCAACCTGACGTTCCCAGTCACCGTGGAAATCGTACGTCATCATGTTGATCATATCCACGTGCCTGTAAAGACGGCGCGTGCAGTTACTTATCCCCCATGAAGCACTGCGATTCACCCGAGTTGGATACTTTTTAAAAAATCTGAAAGTACTGACAGCGAATCTCTTCGTTCATTCTGAGATATTCGATACGACAAGAGACCTAGTCACGTTCCGATGTCCACGAGCATCATGCGCACTTGTGTTTGGCCTGTGAAAAAGTTTGCAGGTAGGTGACAACAGAGAGAGGAAGGTCAACGAAGACAAGGGCCTACATTCGTTTACCTTCTTCTGACAGTTGTCTTCTTTATTCATTTACCTTTTGGGCAACAAGTCACGAACTAAAATAATTGCATTCGTTAACGGTTCTGTATAGGCTTGTTTCTTCCTGAACAAGCAAGCCAAGTTGCGCGCGCTATGTGGTAGCAACAGGGCACACACGTGGCAGAGAATGCAACGACACACAAGGTCAATTCTTCACCTTGTTCGCCTGCTTCCTTACTACATGTGTGCTTGGTTAAGATCAGAATCCGTTAACACGGGGTGTTATCGACACGCCGTGTTCACGAATTCTCATCTCGTCAAGATTCCGTCTCCCCATCAACCTCTACCTCTCTTGGGTTATATGATACCGCACAAAATGTCTTCCACGTTAATATGGCAACGAGTGGTTCGAATGGCTTATATTCGGGGAAAATCTGCTGCTGTCATGGGTATCCTGTCATTCGCGATCAACAATTTTTTGAAACCTGCAGTATACCTTACGAAATCTCAGAAACCTGAAAACTAATGCGACCGAAGCTGTAAGGTGCCATTTTAGCTTGATGTGCTGACGCACTTGCGTCGTCTCGACCTCTTGTGATGGTTTCTCGACAAGCGCCGGTCGAATTACTTTTTTGCCACTGGCAATTAGGCCACCAGTGACCACAGTCAGAAAGCGATTGTGCATCACGGATGCATGACAGTGGTTCTCCATTTAGAGATTGCTCATTTCCTGCAGATGAATCCAAGGCTACAACGCTCATCTGTTGAGTACGAAATTGACGAAGCGGCAATACTCTGTGCATTTCATACGCGATCTGAGGTGTGGAGAAACGCGTGTGAACTGATATTTTGTGGGCTAACACCACGTCCATCTTTTTTTTTTATTCGAGCCAAATTTCCTAATAAATGTATTCTTGCGTGTTGATAAAATTTCGGTATATTATTCTGTAATGTGTTCTTGCGCTTTATTGGGCATCGATTTCGACATAAAGCGGATGTCTGCTATGTATTCTCTGTCAACCATTTCGATGCGGTGTTAGGGTATCCGGTGAGAGGCTGTCGATAACTTTCGCGCAAAAGGTTTGCAAAGAAATGTAGAATGAAGAGTTCGTGCTCTGGATGCATATTTTACCTAAATGTTTGCTGTATCTTTTTTTCAATGCAGATTCTCATTTCAGACAAACGAAAATATTGAACGCTTGTAAAGAGCAGCAATAGGTAGAGTTCAATTACAAATTGTAACCCTCACCACGCCCACAAATACACCCCATCGCACACGCACACACACGCAAATAGAAATAGCACTCACAAGCCGCCCACCATGCGAAAAGAGCACAGTCAGCGGCATTTTAAACGTGCGGAACGAACTTTCTGTTCGAATTTTTTTTTCTACGTGCGCTGCTGTTCCGTATGATACAGCAACCTTCGCTGTTGAAATTACAGCTTTATCCGCTTACTTGTTCAGTTCCTCGACGTCGTATCCAGCGGAGATTGCCTCGAAGCTGGCCGGCGCCGCCATGGAAAGGATTAGTCGGGGTTTCTTGGACGCCAGAGCCTCGCCATCGAACGCTACCCGCAGCTCCTACGAAGGAAAACGTTGTATAACACGTGGTGGCGTGGGGGCATTGGTGCACTGTTCAGGTGAACATATTGGAAAGCATGCTTTTGAAAAATATGTGTTCCTATGTTTTTCTGGTGTGCATCATTGCATGCCATAAGTATCACGCCTAGCTTAACGTCGTAATAAGAAAGAGTATGATGAGGCTCCACGACCTCCGCATTTTGTGTTACTCCTATATAACTTCGTTTAGCACAAAAGACTAAGAAATAAACTATCCGCGCACATATTTATCAAGTTAGCACTAAAACTGCGACATCCTGCCTATAGATCCAGAGGTAAACGTCAGATTGCTACTACGTACGTGGCATTCACATATAATGTATTTCACTGAATACTTGCTTTTCCTTGCCTTCATTGACTTCGTCAGATGTCGGTGATAGCCGAATCAAAACACTGAAATTGATTAACAATGCCATCTTTGCACCACGTTTCTCGTTCCTCATCAATACCTAATCAAACTGTCAGAATAGTTGGTGCGAATATTCGGCTGGCGCTTATGGCATTTTAACCGCACATTCTTCGCATACGCATCTTCCCTTCGTTCATCCTGGCAGAATATCTTAACTACGGCCTGAGCACCGCTATTTCTGCCACTCCTAGTCTACCAACGTAAGAGAAACCGGCTAATACCTTGATGAGGCCAGCCAGCCTCTTCTTATCCTCAGCGCCTCGGGGGAATTCCCAGTCGACGTCCAGACCGTCAAAGCCCTTCTCTCGCAGGAAGTCGATGGCGTTGAACACGAACAAAGATTGCCTGCCAAAGAGAGGCGTTTGATTGAGGAGTGCATCTTCACCTTACTGATGAAAAAGGTCCTGGTACTTTAGATGAAATATTTTTTACTCGGTTCGTACTTTCTCAAAGTCGTATGTGAAAAAGGCACAAATTCACCTTTGGCTTATATCGAGCCAAGTTCTATCTACGTTGTCCCACACGTACCTGGTATAAAGATGTGCAATATTCATGGTGTGTACCAGTGTCTTTTAGCAACGCCCCTTTTCAAACTGCTGAAAATTCTAAGCGTGCTCAGGTATATGGAGCAGCTTAGCTTGGACATCATTGCACCTCATAAGAGCACAGTCAAATTCCTTGCCAATTATCACATGCTGAATGCACACAAAACCATTAATCTGACTGAAACAACTTGAGATTTCATGTGCTCCTTACAGCACGCTAAGTCAAGTTACCACACTTCGGATACATCTTTCCGTCAACGAAAAATGATTTCCGAGCGAAAAAGACGCTTACGGGGGCAGGAGGATGAAATCTGCCTCTACATTATTTCAAAAGGTAGGGCATTGATATGTTTCGTGCGTGTCGTTTTCTTCACTGAAGTACAAGATGCTAAGTGACGATTGCCTATTTTTAGCGATGCGCTTGCAGCGCTTCCGGGTCTCCAGCGGCATGCGCGTTAACGTTATCACCGTTATTATGCACATAGAAATATCGACCGAAATTTTTTTATAAAAGAACCCTACACAACAAAATTATTCCAGCTGTTCAAAGACAAGCTAGGTCCCGGAAACGTGTAAGGCTTTTAATACGTTAAGATTGCTCACAGTGTATTTCAGTCGTTTCATCATTTCAGTCGTTTATATGCCAAGACCATAATACGATTACGAGAGGCGCCGTAGTGGGAGACTCTAGATTAGTTTTGAGCGCCTAGGTTTTAAGTACGCTAATGTTCTTGCTTAGTGTAGTGGTAGTTTGGGCTAGTTGGCGTAGCTTTATTACCTAAGAGGGTGAAGCGCTAAAGGATGACGTCGACAAAGGCGGACAACGACAGTCGCTTCATGGAAGTAAGCAGCGGGAAAAGCAAGACGAAGCACACAGGGAGGAATGACAAGAACAATTGCTGATACTTTCAACTAAGCTTTTTTAATCAGAAGTAAAACATATATACATCACACCACCGACCGGTGAATGCACAAAGAAAATTTTCAAACCCATTTTTCTAAAATTTTCAGACCCTGCTTACTTCCATGGATCCATACCGACTGGCCCAGCTATCTACACTTCGACAGTCGCTTACTCGCAATTCATGTTTATTGCGAGAACACACAAAGAATATATACATGAGGCTAACGATTTGGCCTCGGGTATTTTAGCGTAAGTTTTGGAGCCCTGGTGACGTGAACACAAAATCAAGAAAATTATAATATCTGAGGTTTTAGGCGCCAAAACCGTGATATAGTTATGAGGCACGCCGCAGTGGAGGGCTGTATTTTCTTAACGTGCACAGACATCGCGCAGTAAACGGGCCTCCAAGCATTTCCGCCTCCGAGGAAAATGCCACCACTGCAGCCGGGACCAAACCCGCGGATCGTAACTCTGGTCGGCAGGCGAGCACCGTAACCACAGTGGCACCGCGGCGCCTAATAAAGGAATTCCTTCACGCTCTCATCCTGAAATGCTTCCTTTAACTATTGAGCAGTAATTAACAACGGGTTTTAAACATGAGCTCCCTCCCATGTTGTAATATTTGCAACTTGCATCATAGAAACATTTGCGGTGCAGATACAACGTTGTGACAAAGACATGCACGCCTAAATAGCACTCGACGTAAGCAACACTCGACCTAAATAGCGCTTGTTTGCGTAACATCTACGTTCCCCTTAACGAGTCTTGAAAAACTGTCTAGATATCGCTGTTCCTAAACGGTTCTTTTATAAAATCCGTGAAAGGTAAACAGAGAAAGAAACCGCTATATTGGGAAATGTCGGTATGTCTGATTCCATTTGCTGACCAATTCAGGCTTGTTAATCTTTTCATTCTTTAATCTCAAATCGTCGTTTCCTTGACGCATCACGACCTCGCAAATATCATGCATGCATGGTCCTTAATGACGCTATCCTCGGGAGTCGGCAGGTCAGTCCACTAAGCAAATAACCTCTTGGTTTCATCAAACCTGTGGGCACTTGTGACTTTTGTGCCCCGTAGCACGCGAACTTCACGCGCTTAAGATACCGGGTGCCAATGACGGCCTTCGCGCTTTACGCGATGCGTAACCTTCGCTGACTCGCGCTCATCCGCGGCACAATATCGCCTCGGTGGTCGTCACTGCGAGTTAACACCGACCTCTGGCCTCTGAGCTTGCTCTTAGAGAAAGGGGCGTTCAGCCCTGGCATCGGGTCGTGAGAAAGTATTACAGCATCGTGACGCGCTAACGATTCGCCGAGCGTGCTTTGCTAGCAGCGTTCAAGGTCGCTTATGTTTGTAAACGTGACCACGACGACAGGACTTCCGCGTCGCCACGTTCCCACGATTATCCTGCACCATGCGCTGCCTCGCCATCACTCGCTGCATACCCTCCGAATTAACCTTCGCTGAGAAGAGCTCACGGAAACTCTCCGACCTGGCACGCAATAGTATGTGTCTAGTTCTCGCCCTTACCATCGGCAATATATCGGTAAAGCCCTTCCGGCTTTTGGCTCAGTCCAGGCTCGAGATGGGCAGGGTCTATCATTTCAGAGCTCAATGCGAGATTTTCAGCAGATATTGCACAGGTGGCTTTGAAGGACTTTGTTTTTAATCTCACGAGAGTGCGCAATACATGGGCACGAATTTACAGATGTTCTTGCAGTTTTGTTGCTGCTGCTGAATTATTATTGCCGGCTATATACCACGAGAGTATTCCCCAGTTCTTCTTTCCCTATGGTTTTCCTTTTTTCATAAAAGCTCGGAGCGAAAATATCCTTTTCTTGGAGTGCGAAAACTGCCCGGCAGTCTTTTTTTTTTTGCTTTTCGTAGAACATTCTAAAATATCGCGTTAAAAAATCCTATTTTCTTGAAGTCCCACAAATTTTATGTTGAGTGCACGGTCGTTTAACAATCTTCATCGCCCGACGCCACAGCAAAGGCACAGCAACAGCTTCCGGCGCTGTAAGTTGTGGTTAAATCTGTCTATGCGTGCAAATTTACGCTCTACAGGTTTTACAGGCGGGGGACACACTTCTCTGAAAGTTCTGGTTAAATCTGTCTATTCGTGCAAATTTACGCTCTACGGGTTTTACAGGCGGGGGACACACTTCTCTGAGTATTCTGCCGAAGCAAGGAAATGATACGCTCGCAAAAGGAATCACATAGCTTACGGGAGCAACAATAAGAGATGGGTGCATATCTAGCGTAGCGCTTACCCGCGTGAATAAATTGGCCAACTGTCACTGATCTACCTCATCAGACTTCTGAAAATATTCTGAATGATATGACCAAAATGCTAAACTTGGAGTAGATTCAATTAAATCTTCAGCTAAATTCGCAAAGATTTTCGTCCAGAAATGCATTTTTCTATGACCAGCATACTACAGATAAGAAAATGACCAGTTTTAGGGTTTGCTGGAACTTTCTCCTACGTGCAATTCTTGCGTAAGTGTATTTCGTGAGAACAAGCCTTCAGTAGATAAAGTAGGCTAGGTGGGTATTTGCAACCGCCCTCTTCCTAAGAAGGTGCCGATAATGACTGTCATCACCATCCGACTAGCGTAGTCGTACGTTTAAGCTAAAGCTTCACCGTGTAGCTTGGCAGTAAGGTGTGCTTACCCCCCAAATCCAGCTATTCCTTAAAGATTATTCAAGCCCCATCGCTGAAACAGTAGGTTGTATTGTACCGAGATAAAGCTTTTCAAATGGTTATGTCATTGGGTGAGTCTGGATAACTTAAATTGTCCAGTTTCAGGTCCTTCAGGAGATCAGCTTTACTGCCAAAGAGAGCATTCTCTTTCTTTCCCTAGGCTAGCTTCTGCAAGGGGCATACACTCACCCTCCTTCGGTCCCACCACTGCCACAGGCAAAGGAGCGTGTCATGTTCCCGTGGCGAGCGCCACCACCTTTCTGTTCTGGTTCTGTTGTTATTTATTTTCTGGGCGCATTTCCAGTGGCTGCATTGTGAGTTCCGCAGTATGAAAACATCATAAAAAAACTTGGGTGATGCTCGAGCTTCGTTTTCAAGAGTAGAACGCTATAGCGTAATCGGGCCGTTTTCGTATCGCCTTCCCAATCACCAGCCTCGCTTCCCTTCTCGGTGGACACTTAAGCCATGCCGCAAAGAAAGCTTAAGTGCGGACGCCTCCGGGTCCAATATTCTTGCATGCGGCACGAAGAAATAAGGGGCCACAAGGCAGGGCGATGCTATTTGAAACTGCGGCCCGGGCCCTTTCCGCCATCTCGCCGGTGTTGTGTAAAGCCGTTGAAGAACCTCCGAGATGTGCGTACCGCCAACGCTAAATGGTGTATATAAATAGATCACCTTTATTATGCTAGAGGCTAACGAGTGGTGGCCGAGCGGCTAAACGCACCGCGTCACGGAACAACGTATCGCAGGTTCGATATCCTGGTCGCACTCGAACCGAATATTTTTGTTATTTTTTTTTTAATTCGCATCTTCCTCGAATGTTCACTCACGGACAACTCTGATTTTTCGCTCTCAACCAATGACGCCGCCACCAAGCCCACCGACACCGATACCAGGATTCTGCGAAAGGAGCTCTTTGAGGGTTAATACACGGGCCATGGTCAGCGGCGTTCTAGGAACAGCTAGACGTAGGCTCGCGGGCCTGTGGCTTTTCCTCCAAGACCGCTTTCGTCGAAACGGAGGTCACTCAGTACTGTAGTTTACATTTGACCGCTGTCGTGCCGTGCAGGTGTTCCACACTTCCCAGGCGCGATCCCCACCGACTTATCTGCCATTTGATTTCTGATGCCCAAGCCTGGTAAGGGGCTCGTTAAGGACAATACCTCTGGGCGATGCCACAGCTTCTGTCGCAACAGCGCTGCCTCACACACACGTCACGGAGCGCCTTACCTGTAGGAGTTTTCGGTGACTTCCCTGAAGGGCGCAGACCCCAGCATCCAGCCACCGACGGCCAGCATGACCTTGAGCAGCGGGTTCTTCGACTTGAGGGCCACAATCCTCTCCCAGAAGCCTTTCTGGGCGCCGCCAGTGCCTTCGTCCACGGGCTCGGTGGACACGATCTTGAATTCCTTGATGTTGGCGAACGCGTAGATGACATGCGTGCAAAGCGTCGGGTCGATGTCTTCTGGCTCGTAGTGGCCCTTGCCCTTCCGCTTGGCTGACCAGTTGGTGAAGTAGCAGACCACACGGGCGTTGGTGTCTGCGTGTTAAGAATTGTTCATCAGGCGAAGTACTCGAAAGTCAAGATGGGAACCGACAGGTGAAAACGCAGAGTGCGATAACTTGAACGAACAGGAGAAAGTGCCTCAGACAAGCTGGCCGACGTTTCGATAGGAGGACCTATCGCCTTCGACAAAGATAGGTCGTCCTATCGAAACGTAGGCCAGCCTGTCTGAGGCACCTTCTCCTGTTCGTTCAACTTATACCACTCATCAGTCAAAGCTTCTTTTTCCATTGTCTGTAAAGGTCAAACCATCTTAAATATGTTGAAGATCACATAAATCAGGATGAGCACCTCCTACTTTGGTTATTATGTAAATCGTTTCTGGGTAATTGTTTTATTTCTATATATTTCTGCCCGTTAGAGTATGCTGAAAGATTTGCGCTCAGCATAAGTCGGCAAACTCACTCATGAGTCGGGTCACTCAGACTCACTCAGACTCAGATCCAGCCATGATTCTGAGTCTGATTGAATCCGGCTGAGTAATATTTTGGTCAGCTTGAGTGCAAGTGAGCTTGGCTGAGAAATATCTCAGTGAGTCAGGGTCCAAGTGAGTCCGGTTGAGGAAACTTTCGGTGAGTCTAAGTCCATGTGAGCATTAAGCCCAAGATATACATCTTCAGTTAGTCTGAGTGGGCTCCACTTTTAAATGCGAAGCATTTCTTAGCGAACTTCTGCGACTTTGAGCGCATCTATCTATCTATCTATCTATCTATCTATCTATCTATCTATCTATCTATCTATCTATCTATCTATCTATCTATCTATCTATCTATCTATCTATCTATCTATCTATCTATCTATCTATCTATCTATCTATCTATCTATCTATCTATCTATCTATCTAGCCGCCTACGACTTTGTGCTCTCCTGGCCGTTTCGTTAATCGGATGTATACCAAAATTGGTGTGTCATAACATGGCCTTATTACGAACATAAATGACAGGTCATATCATGAAAATCATGACACGCTTGTCATGAACAGCATGATTTACATTCCACGGCCTTTGGGCTCCCTGGCCGTTCCGTTAATCGGATGTGTACCAAAATTGGTGTGTCATAACATGGCCTTATCAAGAACATAAATGACAGGTCATATCATGAAAATCATGACACGCATGTCATGAACAGCATGATTTACATTCCACGGCCTTTGGGCTCGTGCGGCCGTTCCGTTAATTTCATATATACCAAAATTGGTACGGCGTGACAAGAGTTCATGACGAACATAATGACAGGTCCTAACATACAAATCATGACGCGCATGTTATGTGCAGCATGATTTACATGACATGGTCTCGGGGCGCTCGCGGCCGTTTAAATGAAGGGATACATAAGAAAACTGGTATGACGAGACGTTTCTGTATGACGAACATAACTGACACGTGGTAACATGAAAATCATGATATGCATGTCATGTATGACATGATGTACATGCCACGCTCATGGCGCACTCGCGGCCGTTTCGCTAGATTGATATACACCAAAATTGGTACTGTGCGATGTGACTTTATGAAGAACATGAATAACAGGTCGTAGCATGAAAACCATGACATCCATGGCATGTATGTCATGATTTAAATGCCGCGCTCATGGTGCATTCGCGTCCGTTTCGCTTGCGTGATATACACCAAAATTGGTGTTACGCGACACGACAGTATGAAGAACGTAAGTGAGACGTGGTAGCATGAAAATCATGACATGCAAGTCATGTACGACCTGATTTACATGCCACGCTCATGATGCGCTAGCGGCAGTTTCAGTAGATTGATATACAGCAAAATTGGTATTGCGCGATGTGACTGTTTGAAGAACGCGAATGACAGTTGGTAAGATGAAAACCATGACATGCATGTCATGTATGTCATGACTTAATTGCCACGCTCATGATGCATTCGCCGCCGCTTCGCTAGCTCGATGTACACCAAAATTGGTATTGCGCGAAGCGACTGTATGACGAAGGTAAATGAGACGTGGTAACATGAAAATCATGACATGCATGGCATGCACATGATTTACATGTCATGCTCATGACGCACTCGTGCCGTTTTGCTTGCTTGACATACACCAAAAGTGGTATTGCGCGACGCGACTGCATGACGAACGTAAATGAGAGGTGGTCACATGGAAATCATGACATGCAGGTTATGTATGTCATCATTTACATGCCGCGCTCATTGTGCATTCCCGGCCGTTTCGCTAGCTTGGTATACACCAAAATTGGTATTGCGCGACGCCACTGTATGACGAACGTAAATGAAAGGTGGTAACATGATAATCATGACATGCATGAAATGTACTACATGATTTACATGCCATGCTCATGGCGCACTCGTGGCCGTTTCGCTAGATTGATATGCACCAAAATTGGTATTGCGCGATGTGACTGTATGAAGAACATGAATAACAGGTGATAACATGAAAACTGTGACATGCATGCCATGTATGTCACGACTTACATGCCACGCTCATGGTGCATTCACGGCCGTTTCGATAGCTTGATATACACCAAAACTGGTATTGCGCGATGAGACTGTATGATGAACATTAGTGACAGGTGGTAACATGAAAAACCATAATATTCATGTCATGTATGGCATGATTTACATGCTCTACTCATGGTGCACTCGCGGCCATTTCGCTCCTTTGATATACACCAAAATTGGTATTGCGCGATGTGACTGTATGACGAGCATAAATGAGAGGTCTTAACATGCGAATCATGTTATGCATGTCATGTACGGTATGATTTACATGTCACTGTCATGGTGCGCTTCCGGCCGTTTTGTTAACGTGATATATACCAAAATTGGTATGGCATGACACGAGTGCGTGATGAACATAAACGACAGGTCATGCATTTATATACCAGAATATGCGCTTCATTGGCATGGTGTACACTAGATTGTGCATGCATGCGTGCATGGCAAACATGCGATATATGGTGGACTAGATGTCATGGCATGAATGATTTCATTTGGCTCAAAGACAAACAAGGCGATGTATGCAGCTCTTTGCTGGCTGCTTCGCATTACATCGATTCCCACAGTGCGTGGGATCTGCCGAATTTTTTTTAAATGCGAAGCATTTCTTAGCGAACTTCTGCGACTTTGAGCGTATCTATCTATCTATCTATCTATCTATCTATCTATCTATCTATCTATCTATCTATCTATCTATCTATCTATCTATCTATCTATCTATCTATCTATCTATCTATCTATCTAGCCGCCTACGACTTTGTGCTCTCCTGGTCGCTTGGTTAATCGAATGTACACCAAAATTGGTATGGCGTAACATGACTGTATGACGAACATAAATGAAAAGCCATAACATGAAAATCATGACACGCGTGTCATGTACAGCATGATTTACATGCCACGCTCATGTTGCGCTGGTGCCCGTTTCGCTAGCTTGATATACACCAAAATTGGGATCTTGCGACGTGACAGTGTGACTAACATAAATGACACGAGTTTACATGAAAATCATGACACGCATGTCATGTACAGCATGACTTACGTGCCACGCTCATGGCGCGCTGGCGGCCGTTTCGCTAGCTTTATATACACCAAAATTGGTATCTTGCGACGTGACTGTGTAATCAACATAAATAACAAGAGTTAACATGAAAATCATGACACGCATGTCATGTACAGCATGACTTACGTGCCACGCTCATAGGGCGCTGGCGGCCGTTTCGCTAGCTTGATCTATCCCGAAATTGGTATTGCGCGACGTGACTGTGTGACGAACATAAAAACACGAGTTAACATAAAAATCATGACACGCATGTCATGTACAGCATGACTTACGTGCCACGCTCATGAGGCGCTGGCGGCCGTTTCGCTAGCTTGATCTATCCCGAAATTGGTATTGTGCGACGTGACTGTGTGAGGAACATAAAAACACGAGTTAACATGAAAATTATGACACGCATGTCATGTACAGCATGACTTACGTGCCACGCTCATGGTGCGCTGGCGGCCGTTTCGCTAGCTTGATATACACCAAGATTGGTATCTTCCGACGTGACTGTGTGACGAATATAAATAACATGAGTTAACATGAAAATCATGACACGCATGTCATGTACAGCACGACTTACGTGCCACGCTCATGGGGCGCTGGCGGCCGTTTCGCTAGCTTGATCTACCCCGAAGTTGGTATTGCGCGACGTTACTGTGTGACGAACATAAATAGTAGGAGTTAACATGAAAACCATGACACGCATTTTCCTTAGTGACATACAAGACGATGTATGCAGCTCTTTGCTGGCTGCTTCGCATTACATCGATTCCCACAATGCGTGGGATCTGCCGGCTTTTTTTGTCGACCGATGGAGCTGAGACACAAATGCATCTGAAGGACTTCGTTTCCTTTGAGCCTCGTTGCTCAATACGATTCAATTTTGATAGAAGAATGTTACAAGGTACAAAGAACGTGATTACCTTGGATTATGGTAGTGTACCAGAATTGTAAAAAAATTGCAAATATTTCAAGAGCGAAATTAGTGTGAGAGAACACCATCTTTTATTATGCTTAAGCTTGAGCATTCGGGTGACAGCCGTAAAAAGCAGAAAATTACATAACCTCCGAGAAAGTTGTCTCAGTATGCCTAAGCATTGTTGAGCTGTCCAAAGGTATCGAATGTCAGCAACGCATGGTCACGTGGGGGACGACGTACATTGCGCGATGTGTGCGGTGAAGTATCTGGGGCGACGGCCTGTGTTCACACCACCGGGTGATTGCGTGGCGTGTGGTGGGGCGTAGCATTTGTCAGTGGTGTGTTTCGGCCCTGAACTGAATAAATCTTTTGAAACTGACAATGTTAAAATGCGACTGTCGTGAACGTGATGGAATGTTTTAACTGAATTTGACCCTTATCGAACCTCATTGGACGCATACAAATATTAACGGTCCTTATCGTAACACTTGTTTCAGCTCTTATCCTACCGTATCCGCATTGCCGCACTCTATCCGATCACACACAGGTCTGTCGTCCTCTTCAATACATTTTCTTTCTCATGATCCCTTTATCTCTTTCGCCTAGTGTAGGGTTGGACATGGAATGTTCGAGACGAAATGCGATTTTATTGTGGCGGCAAGGTCGAGGTTTGCGTGCCCTCCATACATGAATGTTTCGGAGTTCATGTGCCTATATACTTTGAAGTTGATTGATTGATTGATTGATTGATTGATTGATTGATTGATTGATTGATTGATTGATTGATTGATTGATTGATTGATTGATTGAGTGAGTGAGTGAGTGAGTGAGTGAGTGAGTGAGTGAGTGAGTGAGTGAGTGAGTGAGTGAGTGAGTGAGTGAGTGAGTGAGTGAGTGAGTGAGTGAGTGAGTGAGTGAGTGAGTGAGTGAGTGAGTGAGTGAGTGAGTGAGTGAGTGAGTGAGTGAGTGAGTGAGTGAGTGAGTGAGTGAGTGGTCAGGTGACTGATCTTCCAACTTACCGGGTTCTGGAGCCTCGTCCTTGACAGGTAGAGCAGACTGCGGTGCCTTGAGATTGTCGATCCTCTTGATGGCTCCCGGAGCCTGCGTTGTTGGCGTCGACTTTGCAGCAATCGTCCGTGGCTTCTTGACGATGGGAAGCACGTTCTTGGGTCCTCGGCTAGGCCGGCCCAGCAGCTCCTCAGCCATGGCGCCGATGAGGGGCCAGGTCTTGGGCGTGCAACGACCTCGGAAGTCATCCATATCGACGGTCCACACCATGGCGCCAGCGTAATTGTTCGCCTTGATCCAGTTCATCTAAAGGGGAGGCGTTATAAATGAAGGAAGGCAGGAAACAAAAATAAACCATTAGTAGTATGGAATGATTAACTGGATCATTGCGTCCTGTGTCGTTTGTTTGTCATGCGGCACCCAGACGTACGGCAAAGAAGTGCTTCACGGAATGCCCAGATTATCAGGAGTATTCCATGTAAACTACGGTACAGTCAGCATTTTCGGCGATGTCAGTCAATAGGTTTTTAATTTTTACAAGAAAGTGAAGGTTAGGCAAGCGCACACCGCTCAATTTGCGTTTGCCCTAGGAAGTACCGAAAAATTGTTTAGTAACATCTCGGCTCAGCGTTCACTAATGAATTCCAAAGGATTGGCTGCAACTAGGACGACATTGTTCAAACAATGAACGGGTTATCATCGGAACACTTCGAAACACTCGCTTCCTGCTCCAGCATTACCTGTTTAACAGCTCACTAAAAATTTAACAACTCTGGCTAGGTTTTTTAGGAAAATGTCTCCAAATTCACCCCCAATCAGTCAGATTTTTTAGAGTGACTCCTAGAGTAAGCTTCACGAGGTGCTTTCAGCTCTGCTGCATTTCATTTTGAAGCAATATTAGTAATTCATGTAAACAGATTTCATACACAGTAAGCGGTTCTTATGGGTTTCTCTAGATAAAGAGTAAGACTTTAAACATCAAAGTTTTTATGGGCGAAGCTCCTTATAGCGGCACCCGTTCGTCCCCGTCGTAGTAGTGTGTAACCAGTCTTAAAAACGGAGGGGGCGTGCACACATGAAGGCTCCCTAAAGACAATGCGCTGCGACAGTACGTGATATGTATCGCCCTCTCCTCTCCTACGCTTCCCCCTCTTTCTCCTCTCCTACGCTTTAAAGCTGCGAATCACCACCGATCACAGCGGCTCAGCCAAACGCGTTTTCAAACCGCCCATTTCCAGTGCGCGTCGTACTGGAAGCGCGACGTCACGTAGGCGGCTGATCTGATTGGATATGTAAAGTCCGCGTCACTGAACCTCCTGTGGGCAGCGAGCGTCGTCTGCCTGTGTTACAACGTGCTCCGTGTTTACGTGAGCTGAGCGACAGTGTTTATCTCGAGGTGTCTTTTCTTGAACACAATGAACCGCCCTAGCCGTGTTGTGTACCACATATGTAGCAATTGGTGACTTGTAAAGCTGCGACATCGTGCAATGTTTGTGAGGCACCTGGCGAGCGGAATCCCTTCAGTTCGCCACTGCAATTAGCATCGCGTTCTCGCGATCCGTTCAACGCGACGATCCACGTGTCTGCGGCTGTACCTTCACCCCTGAAGACACAACCACATTACCAGGGTTTACACTTATTGGTGATCGTTCTCGAATTCTTTTCGTTTGTCCGCATGCTTTTACAGGTTGTCGCCGTACAGAGAATAAAATAAGATCGGATGGTAGTGTGGCGGCACCTGTCGGAGGAGATATCAACCACTCCGCAAGCTTCGTATTTGTTGCCAGACGGTGTTCTGCCGGGCACACTGGGCGTCCGAGATAGCGCGCGACCTGTGGGCGCGCAATATCGGAGGCCATATCTGGACGAAGCTCAAACCGTCGAGTGCGCTCATAAGAGCACTGCGATCGCTGGCGATGCCAGCATGTCTGTGAGTTGAGGGTGCAAGGCAGTGGTGAGAAGGAGGGTATAGATATAATTGTCCGTAGCGGCCTTGGTACGTGGTGCGTCGCTTAATTTCTGGTGTGAATGATTTGGGGATGCTCTTGCCTAAACGCTGAAAAAACTTCAAAAAGCCGTTTCAGGGTCCCTTTAAGAAAAAATTTTATTTTTTTTTCTTTCCACTATTGTACAAGTCTGGAGCAGAAGCCTTTTTTTACAATGTTACCGTGACTGGATATGTAGTAGTGTTGTTGTGTTGTACTCCGTGATTGTGTGTAAACGTGAATTCACGAAGACTCTTTGACTGCCCTTGTTCAATGGAGCAAATGCGTTCGATACATTGCAGAAGGCCACAGACCAACGCCAAAAAACGCAAAAAAGACACTTGCGTTGTCGCTTATTTCCTAAACAATACGTATTTGATGTGCATAGGGTATTCGTTTGGGCTTATTGGTTCGAAAAGCCCAAGTGCACACTCTGAGAAGGCAAAGTGGCCCACCCATTAACACGCGGCTACGAGGACACCCCTACGATGTGAAAAGTCGTATTTAAAGTCATTCTTGGAGCACACAGTGTCGCGACTGTAGGTGTAGGCCTTATTTTGATAGATCCAACAATTTATCTCAATGTAGGTCAACTCTTATTAAGGAAATCATCGAGGCAGCCGCCATATCACGCGCGGGTTAGAATTGCGATAGCTGCGAATCAGTAGCTTTGCGTGGGAAAGAATTGACCTTGCTATATAAAAAGGGCGTGCAAAATAAAGATTTGCTCAACTGTCTACTGCGTGCCTCCTTTCGTCCTCTTCGTTGTATGCGCTGCTCTTTTCACTCAATGTGCATAGTTTATTCGGCCCGAAACTAGCCTCTAGTTGCGAGTTCAAACTCCTTCATGCGAGCACAAATCTTTCACCATAAATGTAACACATTTCGAACGTCTTAACTTTAAACTCTCACCTTTGCCCTGATGCTTCTCTCGTCGTCGAAGCCAACCCACTGGTTTCCGAGGTAGGCGTAAGGCACGAGCTGTTCGTCGTCCCAGACGTACTCGGCGCCCTTCTTGAGCATATCACAGATCTAGAATGCACGAAAAAAACAGACGCTTCAATCACCGCCAGATATGTCACCACGAAATAGCTACAACACAACATAGCTAAAGCGAAAGAATACTATTTTGGCAGAGCAAATAAGAATCACATAGTGCAAAATAGCGAGTCAATAGAAGAAGGTGTTGAAATAATTGTCGAAAGATAAACAGCCGTTTACACATTTGTGAAAGGACATCCGCACATTCTAACCTTCCTAAGTTAGCAAGCGTCTGCCATTAAAAATAATATTGTAGCGCGTTCCATGCAAGACAGAAGTTCAGGGAAAGACATATGCTTGAAGTAATGAAACGTCGTAGTACACAAAATGGCGCAAAAGTAAACGTTCGCAAATGGTACTTCTCGGCAACAGGACTGTCGATAATTTAGCTCCGATGTCAGCATTTCTCCGAGGCCTCCTCGTTATTTGTAATTTCACAGTGAAAGTTGCGGACTAGTCTCCTCCCCAACTTGCACTACATACTATGAAGTTAGAGACCAGACAGATACCTGATTTCATTCGCAAGTGCCCAAGTCATCAACATTCCTTAAGGACAGTCAAGTTGACGAAATTTTCCTACATTTGCTCCATTGAAGTTGCTTATTCGGCGAGTTCTAATCACTTGTAATGCGCAATATAAAACGCACGAATGGAACACTAGGATCGCATAAGCAGTTCCATCGCGCACGCAGGAGTCTAGGGCGAGTGCGAATGGTCGTCTTTACAGCCAATAAACCATGGCTTTTCACCATGGCTTTCCTTTTCACGGCAGTCTTGTAATCCACAATTCAGTTATCCAAGATAGCAGAGCGTGTGCAAGAACCTTAATAGAGCATTTTCTGAATTAGTGTGGTTGTCTTAAATTTGCAACCAAATTTTCATACGGGCAGTTCTATAACCCGTTACCTTCTAGCGTTCAGGTAGTATCTCACTTTCAGATATGAAATTCCAACTTTCTTACGTTGTTGCAATCGATGTAATCGTTTCAAAAACACCGCTTCAAGAATATGTTTGTGCCATTACGATATAGATGTTAACTCGCAAATACCCAGTATTTGCTGTGTTTCCATATAACTGCTTTATATTCACATATCTGCTGAAATCCAAGTAGACCGAACTCCGCAGTGCAGCCCCTTAGCAACGGTGCCTCGATATTTATTTGTGTATTCGCCTTTGCAATCTTGTTATGGGAAACCAACAGGAACTGTGCTGAAAATGAAGTAGTACTGCTAATGAGAACGTAACTCGGCGCCTACCTCGTAGTAAGCAAGGAAGCCCGCCTCCTTGGTGAACTCTCCGGCGTCCCCTCCGCCCGAGGACGGGGCGTTCATGCCGTTCTTCTTGGGGTTGGCCAGCGTGAAGGTGCGACCGTAGGTACCAGTGCCGACCACGATCTTCTCCTTGGGCGCACCGAGACGTTCCCAGGTCTTCACGCCGAAGTCCTGCGCGAGTTAGGCAAAGCAGTGGGTAATTAGAACAAAAATTAAGTGCATGCGCGCTAACATATTCTTGCTTGCTAAATTATAAAAGAGATTATTAGACTTAATATATTACCACCAACATGCATAACTTGCATAACAACGCAAACTTGCATTTTATTAGCTGTACAGGACCTGCCAAAATACTCTGGAACATGCCCATGTGATATTATGTGCGCTGTGGTTTTGGCGGAAACTGCCATGTAAATTTCTCCAGAATAATGTTTAGCACCTGCGGTTCCTTAAAAATGAGTCTGATGAAGGAACCTGTGCGAGTTTCCAAAGGTATACGCTTTCTTTATTCTTGAATTGGTCCGTGTTCCTTATTCTTCATGGTCATCTCAACCGATCGCATGAACTTTTGTCGAAGCTTTGACTACTTATCTTACATGTAAGTCAACGTTTATGCGTTCACTGTTGGTTCACATTGGATTTCTCTAATAAATATGTTCCTAGGCTCATAGCTGGGGGATGAGATACCTCTATCGAAATGGTCGGGATCGAACCCGCGACCTTCGGGTCAGCAGCCGAGCACCGTAACCGCTATGCAACCGCGGCGGACACAGCGAATTCTCCACATGGCTGCATTATTACAGGGAGAACCTGAAGCCATCATCAGTTTCTGCACTTTCGTGGGTGCTATGGGAAATCATTGATATCTAGTTCGCGTTAATCCACCAATTTCCCCAACCTAACTTGCGGAAGCATGAAAATACGAAGCTAGGTTTTTTTTTTAGTTATGAGGCTGGCAGGTGATATTGAGAACCCTCTGGACTGCAAAACGAATAAATATCTCAGTAATGAAATGTATCGATATTTATTGTTTTAACCAAACGTCTTGGAAGTAACCCACTAAAGGGAAACTTAATGCTTGCCGTCATGTAGACATGCATAAGAAGTCTAGATGGCAATCTTGAGGTCATACCAAGACGTCTAGGTGGGGTCAAATAGTTGCGATTGTTAATTAAAGACTTCTAATTGGCGTCCGCATACCCATGATGTACCGAGCGGTAGCCAGGTTGTCGATTTTTCTTACTAATCTAAAGCTGCGCACTCAACAAGCACGCGCTCACAGTTGCATTTTTCGCGGTGTCCAACTATGTGGCTACCAAAAGAATCATTTATTTATTACGCAACTCAAGATTCTTATCACTGACACTTCGATTCGTTAAGTCAGTATGTCAAAGCCCGCAATGGGAAAGTGATATATGGTATGTAACAGTACCGTGTTTGTATCCTCGTGAAATAAGTGTGGCGTGCAAACCCCGACACAAGAGAAGAGAACACGACCACAGAAACGCCGCTTCTGTTTTCTTGTTTCTGTGCCTGCAGGACTTTCGTGATGAACCCCTACCAATTAGCCGCAACTATCTTTCGTTACTGTCTCCCCTCATTATTGCCCTGCTGTTTATTACTCCTTTCTTCAAGGTCATCGGGGACTGCTACAATAACGAGAACTATGATAATGATGATGATGATAATGATCAGTACCAGCATGCTCACTTACCATGCACAGCTGCTTCCTCCAGGTGGTCTCGTTGGCGGCCGCGTACAGCGGGCTGTTGTGTCCCGTCATGCTCTCCCACTTGCCGTGGAAGTCGTACGACATGACGTTGAGGAAGTCCACGTAGGCGGCCACCGCGGGCACGTCGTAGCCGCCCCTGATAGTCTCGGCGCCCGCAGACACGGCGGCGGTGAGCAGCAGTCGCGGGAGCTTCTTCTCCTTGGACTCAGCTTCGAACGCTTCACGCAGTTCCTGCGGGACAAAGAAAATCGTTGGCCTTAGCTTGAAGCAGCGAACAGTTTCTCCCCCAACGGTATGATTAAAAGCTATCTTTCTGCTTAGGTACACGAGGTCTCGAGTTGTATTCCCGGCTGCTCTGGTCGTACATAAGCTTTTACTTCTTAGCCTATGGTGCAGCTTTTTTTTTTTTACATTCTAGGATTCTTTTCTGGGATACGTTTGTCCGCAAACATGTCGAGAGTGTGCAAGGGATCTTTAACGAAGCTTCACTGGCCTTCACTCACGACAAGGGATACAGCAGTTGCAATCATAATACAGCCATCATTAGAATTCTCGAAAACCAAATGGAATGAAAAAAATTGGCAGCGTATCTGCGTGCTCCGCTACAAATGCCGTGTAAAGACGATAGAGGAGGCGCTGCGGGAGATATGGACGCCATCTGGCAATACGTCGGGAAACATGAGCTTGTGCAGAGTGTTTCCTTCCTCCGTGGCAGAGGGCGTTCGTCGGCGCGCATAGGCATTTTCAGCGCAGCCGCATTTTCAGCGCAGCTTAAGAAAGTAGGGTCTTTAGAATTACGTATCTATGTATTTTCTATTAAAGGAACACACCACATAATACTTACCTAGTGATGTAGCGCCTCATATATGCGTAATATTTACTTTTTGATCGACAACCTTCACAAGTATGAACAGCCGTACCAGTTCAAGCTGGGTGGGCGGTAGGCAAGTGGTTCAACTTTGGCCAGGTCGCTCAATCGGGTGACAGACAGACAAACAGAAAGACAGACAGACAGATAGACAGACAGACCAAAAATTTCTGCGTTTAAGTTCCCCAAGAAAGACTAGTAACAAGGTGTTATCAAATAAATTCAATTATGGCATACGAAGTTGTGTGCGTGCTCCTATGAAGTCGGGCATATGAGCAAAAAAGCGATGCTTACGTCTAACGTTGAGAAATTTTCGAAATGCTTTGGCGGGAAGTACCCGAACGCTGAGCCGTGAAATTCTATTCAAAGTATCGGTTTGCCCCTAGAGTGTGTGTTCCACTTCAGAGAGAGCTAGAGATATACAACGAGACATCAGAGATATTTCAGTGGTTAAGTCTGAAGTGCTACAATGGAGAGAGCTGCTTCTGGTCGCGACGTGAGAACTACGCGTCCGACAAAGAACGACTTACAGTCGACATTGTACAACAAGGATGACAGTTGACAAAGCAGTAGCTCGAGTTTCATTCGAGAAAACGTTATTACCGCTTTGCGTTTTCTGCCTATAATTTAATAGTCTCAATCTTATAATCGTCAATCTCAATGCCTAGAATATAGTAGGTGCAAGAATTGAGCGCAGTTGCAACACCAACCTTGACTAGTTCGACGAAGTTCTTCTTGTCCTCATTGCCACGCGGGAACTCCCAGTCGAGGTCGAGGCCATCGAACTTGCGCCTGCGCAGGAAGTTCAGCGCGCTGAAGATGAACAGCCGCCGGTTGTAGCTGTTGGACGCCATCTCCTTGAACCGCTGAGTCCCGAACGACCAGCCGCCTGCAAGAACCGAGGCAAATAGTGAGCTGGTTATAAGGGTGTGCTAGCGTGTTTGTGAAGACGGCGATGTTTTTTTTTTTTTTGTACGGCGTGATTAGAATAATCATCACCATGTAACCAAATTGTTCTAACAAGAAACTCAGCTCGAAACAAATATGTAACTCTAGCTCTGCACTGCTCGAAGACAGGAAAACGTAGTTCAGAGAAACGCCCGTCCTCGTTTTTTCTGTCTGTCCAAGTACCCTGTTCGCGCTATACAATTCGTCATGTCATACCAACTAGCCCAAGCCGCTACCCTTCTAAGTTACAAGCTCAACTCGTGGTAGTTCAGAACCCGGGAGCAGAGCGCTCTCAACTGTAGCGGAATCGGTAATAACACGTGGTTACACGAAACCCTCATATTATCAAGTATCAATGGTTCCCGCGCGCGTTTAAATCGGCCTGTGTTAAACGAGATGTCACAGGTAGCCTTCACGTGTCCATAACGCACTGTCCAGCGTTCTAGGCAAGTGTGTTTAACATTTACGCCGAGCTGTATGAGCAACTACACTTGCGACGAATACAGACACCAAATCTTTCGCTAATGGGTACTTCAAGGAAGCGCTTTATAAAGCAGTGTCTGACTCTCATTTTCTAATCACAAGCTCGTACACTCAATTGGAGTAACTGTTCGGACATTACTCACTTTAGTGCATTCAAAGGAACAAACTAACAAAACAAATAAAAAGTGACCGGTGTCTTCCTCTGCTCATTTCTTTTGCTTCCTTCGTTGCCGTAAGGGTACTTATCCCGCCAAATTAGGCATCGTATTCATCCCCCAACCCTGCGCCCACAAACAAAATATGTTTGGTACCATTCCACTTGCAACTTTGAAATATCACAAGCTTCACAATCAACTGTGTAAATGTTCACGGACATGTTCATCGGCGCATAAACTGCTTAGCAGAGTAGTGCGGCAAGTGATATCGAACATTGCTTACTGTAGCGTTCTCAATTAAACGCAGCAAGTGAAGTATCATTAAATGGAAGAAGACGCAAGATGGTCATATACTAAAGGGCAAGTACATTTTCTTTTTGCAATCACGTTGTATGTTTCACAGAGAGGCGCTACGACCCCTACTGAATTTCCTCTGCACGTGATACCGGGTTTGACTGTAAGTTACAAAATTTATAAGTCGACCTACGGATAACTTGCCACACGTTGCCACCGGATAGAATGTGGTGAACTTAGAAGTGTACCTAGCGTGTTTCATCGGTGGCGCTCGGGCGGCGCAATCACCGGCTCCCTTCGCGGGGCTGTATATACATGTGACGCTATGAATAAAAGACGTCCAGCGGCACAGACGCCATACTTTTATTCGATTGCACGCGCTCTTCTTTGTCGTCGGCTTCTCTTGCCATCGCTTCCTTCCTACTTCACATACACGTTTAGCAAACAGCGTTCATCCTCCTAAAGAGCAAAAGTTTCCCGTTAGTTTGCAAGACGTTCGCAATGCCTTTTTTTATTTTAGGCTGAAGATTTGAAAAGGAAAATACCACTTCCTTATATATATGTGCAAAGCTAAATCTGTCCATAGCTAAATAGACATTACAGGTGTCTTGTATGTATTCTGTTGTACACAGGTGCATCGAGATGGAGGGGATAGATATCTTAATTTAGGCATATCTGACTTCTGTACAGCTGGTCGTATCACCGCTACTCAGCTCTTGGCAGAAATGTTTGGTACTGTCACCTCTTTGACAGACCGCTTCTATCTCGTCTACCTTAATACGACCGTGGTGGTATTTGGGGATACCTACGCAAGCCAAGATACGCGATTAAGTGTGTAACCTCTATTACTTGTTTTTGGAAGTGGACGTCCATAGGTATGCTCGCTCGCGTTGTGCATCAGGCTCCTATTCCAGGTCAAGGTAGCTTCGCTAAGACTTTCGGTGAAGACACATAAACTAGGATCACTTTCACTTCCCAGAAAAGTTTTATTACTTCTTGGCCGGATGAACGACCTTGAATTCCTTCGTTATCTCTAATCATTGGCACTGATTGAATGTTAATGTACACTCAGGCCACTTTCGCGTAAATATTGAAAACAACACGAGGCAAGAGCGAACCTTAGCAGAGAAACATCGAGGCACAACTAACAGTTTTAGGTAGTCCGAGTACCTGAGGATGCTCCAAGGCATGTGTACGTAGACTTTGTGGGAAAATAAATGGCTCCTTATCCGGCCAGTTTTCTGGCGCCTGTTCTGTTTTCAAACAACATTTTTGTATCTTCAACAATGCTACAGGACCAATCGGCGTCGTAGTAAGCAAAGATTCCTAAATAAATATGAATCCATCGTGTCAGGGTACAATCGCAGCCGCTGTAAGCTAGCGTAGCAGCGTGGAAAAAATAGTTTTGTAGTGCGGATAGTGATGTGGTGTTTATGAACGTTTTGTTGCGTTGCCGGTTTTCTTTTTTTGTGACGTTGCAACGTGGTCACGTCGGCCGACAATTTCCTTCATGATGCTACATCGCAGAGCGAAACTCATGACAGAAAATAAATGTGGTCTCGCGCTTTTTAACTTGGCATTGCCATGCCACATTGTGCGGTTGATGACATTCATCGTTAAGTGATTTCATGCTGCGCGCAATGGTTTAACCATATGGTCATTGTACTGAGTGGCCAAGTGCCTTACATACGCGAATAATGAGAAAGATGAATAATTATAGCCGCAAGCCTTCTGCAGATATCCGCTTTGATTCTTCATTGTTGACGACTAGTTGTAGAGACTACGTATCGGCAACAGTTGATATCAGATTACTCAAATCAAAGTACGTGGTTTTGCACAAGTATTTGATAACCTTGAGTGTGAATTCACTTCCAGCTTTCCGCGAGCAGTTGAGAAAGCGTTTATTTTAACAGCAAAAAAGCGTAGTGGCGACTATAT
>NC_051182.1:104216585-104254157 GCF_013339695.2 Rhipicephalus sanguineus | reverse complement strand
TGAGTACCCATGGAAGTGAGTACATGAGTGAACGTGATACAATGGCTGTGAGTAGGTGTGAGTATGAACGTGAGCACCGGTGTGAGTAAGTGTGAGTCAGTACTTACCAGTGCGAATGGGCCGGTGAGTACCGATGGGTATGAGCAGGCAGGAGTATAAACGTGAGCGAGTGCCCATAAGTGTGAGTACCCTTGAGTGTGAATGTGAGTACTTATGAGCGCAAGTGGGCGTGAGTATGAACGTGAGTGAGTGCCTATGAATGAGTGTGAGATGGCGTGAGTGTGAACGTCAGTGAGTACGAGTAGATGTGAGTAAGAGCGTGAGTAAGTGCTACGAGTGTGTGTACGTGTGAGTGTGAAAGTGAGTGAGTAGGTATGATAGTCAGTGCACGTGAGTATGAACATGAGTGAGTACCAATGAGTGTGAGAGGCGTTACTGAAAGTGAGTGAACACTTATGAGTGTGAGCGGGCGTGAATATGAACACGAGTGAGTACCAATGGTCGTGTCGTGTGAGCATGAACGTGAGTGCCTATGAGTGTGAGGAAGCGTGAGTATGACTTCAATGGTGTGAGTGGGCTCGAGTATGGGCGTGAGTATGCCCATCAGTGGGTGTTGGTGGGCGTGAGTATGAACGTGAGTGAGCGCCTATGAGTAGGAGTAGGTGTGAGTATGAACGTGATTGAGTACGTATGACTGTGAGTAGGCGTGAGTATGAACGTGAGTGAGTGCCTGTAAGTGTGAATATGAACTTGAGTGAGTGTCTATGAGTGTAAGTAAGCGTGAGTATGAACGTGAGTGAGTGCCTATGAGTGTGAGTAGGCGTGAGTATGAACGTGAGTGAGTGCCTGTAAGTGCGAGTATGAATGTGAGTGAGTGCCTATGAGTGTGAGTAGGCGTGACTATGAACGTGAGTGAGTGCCTATGATTGTGAGTAGGCGTGAGTATGAACGTGCATGAGTGTCTATGAGTGTGAGTAGGCGTGAGTATGAACGTGCATGAGTGTCTATGAGTGTGAGTAGGCGTGAGTATGAACGTGAGTGATTGCCTATGAGTGTGAGTAGGCAGGACTATGAAAGTGAGTGAGTGCCTATGATTGTGAGTAGGCGTGAGTATGAACGTGAATGAGTGTCTATGAGTGTGAGTAGGCGTGAGTATGAACGTGAGTGAGTGCCTATGAGTGTGAGTAGGCGTGAGTATGAACGTGAGTGAGTGTCTATGAGTGCGAGTAGGTGTGAGTATGAACGTGAGTGAATGCCTATGAGTGTGAGTAGGTGTGAGTATGAACGTGAGTGAATGCTTATGAGTGTGAGTAGGTGTGAGTATGAACGTGAGTGAGTGCCTATGAGTGTGAGTAGGCATGAGTATGAACGTGAGTGAGTGGCTATGAGTGTGAGTAGGCGTGAGTATGAACGTGAGTGAGTGGCTATGAGTGTGAGTGGGCGTGTGTATGAACGTGAGTGAGAGCCTGTGAGTGGGAGTAGGCGTGAGTATGAACGTGAGTGAAAGCCTATGAGTGTGAGTAGGCGTGAGTATGAACGTGAGTGAGTGCCTATGAGTGTGAGTAGGCGTGAGTATGAACGTGAGTGCGAAGGCTGAAAAAATTGGGGTGAGTGAGTGTGAGTGAGTATTCTCTTACAGTGCCGACCTATGCTGCCGCGCTTCTCTTGGTACTTCTTCAGGATTTTTTAAAAGGTTAGGTGTGGCACATAGGAAACACATAGTTGACACACAGTTGATTGGGCTTAGTGGAGTTGACGGAACCTTGGTTACTCATAGGCCAGAGTGGGTCTCGCGTTCACATACCACGGCCCTGCGTTCCCACATCAGTCTGCATGAAGTATTCATGCATAATATTTGTGACTTTTCATTACTTTTAACGGAACGTCCCAGGCCTTTTATTAACGCTAAAAATGAATAATCTCGAAATCGTGTCAGTGCTACATGAAAGCAGCATAACTTGTCAAATTAGCACGAATAGGCCTGGATCCAGGATTTTATGAAGAGGAAGGGGTAGGGTGCTCCGACTTTTAGATGGTAACTGAGGATGATTGCACGCATATTTACGATCAATATTAACAACAACGATACATCAATATGCGTCCTAGTAAACGTTCCAATGACACACCTGTGAAGACTTAAGGAGTTCTCACGTGTCGTACACTGCATGGGATTGCACACACAAACTTCAAAGAGGGGGGGGGGGTCAGGAAAAAGCATCCGTACATGTCCCCCCCTCCCCCTTCCCCTGTACCATCTCCTGTCCTTAGTACACTGGTACAAAGCCCTCAACTATACGACGTCGTTCATTGACTGTCTTCGCGCCTCAGCATCAAGCAATCACACAAAATATATCTATGCAATACTTGCCTTCACGACGTGTTTGTCACTTGTAGTGTACGTTACATATAGTTCGAATCAGCTGTCATCTTTCAGGGAGAATCAGCAATGAATGACGACCAACTTAATACCGAATTTCCCGGCAACGGGTTACAACGGTAGACGCTGACTTCTTCGCTGGCATATGTCAAAAAGCGAACATTAAAAACACTAACAGATGTGGTATTTTATCCGCAATGTTCAACCAGAACCTAACAGCAACAGACACTCGGGCAGTTATAGATTTATTTACAGATTACGAGACAGGATACTATAAACCAGGGGTCTCAAACACGCGGCCCGCGGACCCTTCTCTAACGGCCCGGCCTGCAGATAATTGTCTTCGTCCAACATGCATATACATTTTTTAAATTTTCTTAATAAGTATGCTCATGAGCTACAGATAATGACTGGTCTGAAGCATTTTCTTCGTGAAGTATTCCATGTGCTCACCATGTGTCAAAACATAACCATGCCACAAAGAAGTGCATTTCAAAATCCAGATTCCAGAGTACAGATTTTAGTCATTCTGGCGATCGGTGTCTATGTGCCGTTCGAATCCTAACGCCATATATCTTTCAGAAATGACTCATATATAAGGTATGAGAAAGGCCGCCTTTTCAAATGGCATCGTTAGAAGACATTTTTTTGCAAACTAGCCCCCTCCCCCCCTCCTTCGTTCCTGCCTTCACCACTGACCCGGCCCTTGCGGGCCTGAATTTCGTGAAGGATGCCTGTTAGCTAAGGCGAGTTTGAGACCGCTGCTATATGCTTTACGGAAACCACTGGGCTGCGTTGAATATACGCATCACCTCTTCCTGACCCCATGATGTTACTTCATCACTCTCCTGAGTTCCCATTTCCATTTTCCTCTGTGCTGAGCAGCGCGCCAGAGCGTACTAGCTCAGAGCGACCTCTGTACGTTCTTCTAATAAACTTTCTGTCACTCTCAATGCCGGAAGTGTAGACATGTTTGCCTATATAGTTACGCAGCCGCAGAAACCAAGCACCTTATCGCAGCATTGATTCATGACGTCAACTACTGCACACACGTGCGTTGCGCGAACGCATGTATCGCTCTGGGGACGTCGATGCAATTGTCTCGACATGTGGAACGACGAGCGGCTCAAGGATTGTGCGCAGGAGTGCGCACCGACAACTCACCAAATGTTTGCTATTTGACGCTTGCGATGGTCTCGTACGGAGAGAGAGTCTTCCCTGTACTTCGAGGCGGAAGCTGATTTCTTCAGCGGGATAATCTTGGGAGCAGCCAGGATAAACGTGGGTCTTTGGCCCAGGCGATCGAAGCAGATTCGTGTTGTAGTAATCAGAAGCCACGACTCGGAAGTAGAGTTTGACTTGTGTGTGACGGAAGTCTTGGAGGGGAGCTGCTAAACCATCCCTGATGAAATCGCCGGTGCTTACATTCGCTCCATCGAACGGGCGCGATCCGTGGATGTCTGCAGTGTGTAGCCGGAGGCGGAAATGCGTGACTCATTGTGTGTGCAACGAAACTCGTTCCAAGAAAATAAAAATTCAAGCAGAACAAAGCCGGGTTCTGGCCTGTGTATATGCAAGGACATCATTACATTCAGTTTGAAAGAAGATAATCCAGTAATCTTAACAGCTAGTAGCCTGGATTAGCCGATATTAGCCAGCACTTGACATAATTTAGCTAAGAATAGCCTACCTCAGCCGACAATAGCTATCATTAAGACAACGTTAGCCAAGATTGGCCATTATTTAGCCATATTAGCCGACAGTCGGTATTTCTCTATACATAAGCAACCATTTAGCCAACACAAGCTGAGATTAGCCAAATGGACTATATTTTAGCTATCACTAAGCAGCATTAGTCAGCGCTAACGACTGCTGGCACTTAGCAAGTGAAAATGGTACGGCGCTGGTTGGGGTGCGAGCAAATACGGCCGGCCAGGAGGCCACCACTCGCAGCTCACCATTCTCTGTTCACAACTGCGGGGTTCACTAACACATCTGTCCTCGCTTTAAAACATGTGTGTACTGAATGAGCCGGACCGCATCTCATTATGTGTCCCTGCATGTGTAAACATGTTCGGTGGCCCCGGGACTGCACTTTCAGTGACTCTTAGAGTTGTTATGTGACTGGTCTTGATGTTTAGGGTTATTTCCACCATACTCGGTGTCGTGTGGCTGCATTTTATGTCAACTATAGCGTTATTTTGGTGGACTGCATTTTGTGCCGTCTTTCGTGTTGATACGTGAATGAATTTCGCGCTTATGTGAAGAATTTTTTTTATGGCTCGACTTCATGGCTGTGATTTACACCCGTTCTATGATCTGTGAAAAGGAGTAGCAGGCACTATATAAAAGCGGCAACGTCTCCTAAGCGAATTTGCATTACAAATACATTTTGGTAGCCTACCAAAAAAAAAGGCACTGTATGTATACATACAGACGCTCACAGGAAATATAGCGAGCTTCCTGTTGAATCTGTTATGGCAACCTCTGGACAGGGTTGCGAGTGCTTTATTTTATCACCCATGTTTTTCTAAGAACTTAAGAATGTGATACGTAGTCGCGCTACACCAATTTTCTAAGACTTAGCAACATTCATGGTTTCATAATGCAGCCATTTCTTCCAGCGTAAGGAAATCCGTAGTGCTGATAACGCGGTTGAAACCGTCGACAACACGAACTTCATAAGACAACTTCTTAAAACATGTGTGCTATTCCTTGGGAACGTGAATAGTTACACTTTTGCTGAATTTCTGTGAACCAACGCTAGTAACTTTTTTAGCGCACAAAAGAGCGTAGGACACGGAAAGGGACGGCACGAACATACCACTGACTTCCAGGTTTTGGTTTGGTTTCTGAGGAGCCATATCCCATTTATAAATGAAACACAGTAGCAGAACGCTCAGGTGAGTTTGTACAAGATAGCACATTAAGACAGTAATACTCACTTAGTGAACTCACTTATTTGCTACAGCCAACTGCGCCTGATGACGACAATCAATATGTGTGTTTGACTGTTAAAAAGAACAAACTCCTGTTTACTTTAATAGGCGTTTATATATCGCCATCGAGTACTTTTAATTCACGAAGATTAGAACATATATTGACTGCATGTCCTGCTCCATGGGTCATTATAGGAGATTTTAATGCGCATCATCTGGCATGGGGAAGCACAAGGACAAACGCAAGAGGACAACGATTGGCAAGTTTCGCCTCGAATCATGGCCTTTCTCTCCTGAATGATGGCAGCCCAACGTTTCTTCGAGGTGTGACGTACGGTAGCTGCCTTGATCTTACTTTCGTCTCCAGCTCCTTCACCAGATGTGTTAAATGGTTCTCGGACATTGAGACACACGGAAGTGATCACATTCCTACCTATCTTCACATCAAAGGGTTCTCCAAGTCTTGTCTACAGAAGACCATCAGAATGACTAACTGGACCACTTTCCAGTCTGATATGGAAAATGTTTGCCAAGCGGGCCTGCCCACTGGGCTAGAGCAAGCAATCAAGAGCACAATACAAGACGCAACGCGCCCGATCGTGATTCCTTCTAAGCGAAACGATTTCGATACAGAATTGGAACGACTTCGAGCGCTTCGCCGTCGTGCGGAACGACGATATCGGCGTACCAAGTCCATACATGACCTCAGGACAGCCAGGCGAATGCAAAAGAAAATCCAGCGTCGTATGGACAGATTGGCCTCCCACGGTGGACAACGTTTTGCCAGACATTAGACCCTCGCAAGCCCCTCTCTCAAATCTGGAGGACGGTGCGTGGTTTGCGCTGTCATCCTGAACAGCGCTTTCCCTTCAAGGCGCTGGCACTCTTTCAAAGCGACAAGACATCGAAGTTGCAGAAGATTTTTGCGCGAGGATCGCTGACCAAGCGGTTCGTCCAGATCCCGTTGCCGGATGTGCCATCCCTTGTTCCCGTGATAGCCGAATGGACCTTCCTTTTACAATGGAGGAACTCGAGGCAGCACTGGCTTCATGCAGGCGTTCTTCATCTCCGGGGCCAGATGGCATATCGTACCGAGCCTTGTGCAATCTTGGTGAGGCCGCGCGGGGAGAACTACTGCGACTCTACAACAACTCGTGGCAAGAGGGCAACGTTCCCGACGAATGGAAGACAAGCCGATTAGTACCACTTCTGAAGCAAGGCAAGTCTCCACTTGACCTTGCCTCGTATCGCCCTATTGCATTGGCCAGCTGCGTGGGGAAGATAATGGAACGAATGATATATGGCCGCCTGGAGTGGTATCTCGAACACTACAAGATCTATCCAAACTCTATGGCTGGCTTCCGACGTGACCGTTCATGCATAGACAATGTTCTTGATCTCGTTACGTACGTTCAACAGCAGAGATCACGTAAGCGACTATCTGCAGCGTTGTTTTTGGATGTGAAAGGCGCCTATGATAATGTTCTACACGAGGCTATTATCGATGCGCTTGAAGTGGTTGGCCTTGGTGGTCGAGTTCTTCGATGGATTGGTAGCTACCTGTCTGCAAGGTCATTCTTTGTGTCCACCGAAGACGGCCCCACCACACTACGCTATACCTGCCGAGGCGTTCCTCAAGGCGGAGTACTCAGTCCCATACTATTCAATCTCGCACTCATTCAACTTGTCGAATCCCTGCCAAGTACGATCAGATCTCTATATACGCAGACGACATATGTGTCTGGACCTCAGCCGTTACACGACTTCAAATACGTGCGAGACTTCAAAAGGCTGCAACATTGACAGCGCACTACCTTAGCAAACAAGGCCTCAGAATATCCCCGGAGAAATGTGCATTGGTGGCGTTCACACGCAAACCAATGACACCATATGCCATTTCTATTGACGGGCAGTCGATTTCTTATGCCAGAACCTACAAATTTCTCGGCATAAATTATTGACAGAAACCTCAATTGGAGCCCACACGTGGCCTATTTGAAGAAGCGCCTGACGGCCATTGCCCAGCTGCTCAAGTTCCTGGGAGGGAAAAACTGGGGCATGTCAGTAGATGCAATGTTAGAATTATACAGAGCACTCTTTCTTGGGTTTCTGAGATATAGTCTGCCTGTACTAACCAACACCTGCAAGACAAATCTTCGCGTTCTACAGGCTGCACAAGCTCAGGCACTCAGAGTTTGCCTAGGTCTGCCCAAATGTGCGCCAACAGAGGCGACTATTGCCATCGCCAAGGATATACCAATACAAACACACATTGCGTTAGAAGCCTTGAGAGCTCACATAAGGCATTTTGCTCGAGCTCCTAACCACCACCTGGCAACACTGCCTTCAGAAAGACCGCTAGCATCATACTGCGCGACAATCTGGAGCTACTCCGCCAACCTACCGTCAGGCTTCAGCCCCGCATCCAAACCATCGATTCCACCTTGGTGTTTAATTCGTCCTGCAGTGCATCTCATTGTACCAGGAATCAAGAAAAAATCTGATTTGTCATCGCCTGTCCTGAAACAGCTATCTCTGCTTCTACTGCACGAGAAATACACCGACCACATACATGTTACACCGACGGCTCAACGACCATCCGTGATTCGTCCGGGGCAGTAGTTGTCCCAGCGAAAGGTGTAACTGTTAGCTTTAAGACCGACCACCCAACAACATCAACAGCTGCTGAACTGACAGCTCTTCGCGCTGCACTTTGTGTTATCAATCGCGAACAACCGCAGCGATGGTCAATTTTTAGTGACTCCAAAGCAGCCCTACAATCTCTCTTGTCAGCCCTGCGGCGTGGACCATATGAACAACTGGTATTCGAGATAAGACACCTCATTCATACGTCATTCGAGAAGGGACACCAAGTGACATTTCAATGGTTGCCAAGTCACTGCGGCGTGCTTGGCAACGACATGCCGATAATGCTGCTCGGTCAGCTTTGCAAGGAGACAAGGAAGAGGCTATACCGCTTTCAAGGTCTGATGCTGCTGCCATGCTTCAAAGGATCGCAAAGAATATTTCGCACTCAACACTGAATACGTCAAGAAGCCAAAACTATCGGCAACACCACCTCAACGAGTTGCGGCGACTTCAAATACCATCTGAACTCCGCCGAAGAGAGGCCACTCTGCTATGCCGCTTATGGCTAAGAGTGGCTTTCACGAAGTCATATTCGTTTCGAATAGGGATGGCCGACAACGCTCTTTGCGACGCCTGCGGCACCGAGGAGACCTTGCAACATATCTTCTGCGACTGTCCTCGCTACGCTGCGCAGAGACGATCCCTGGTATTCGCTCATCTTCACAACAGACCGTTGACACTAGACACGATTCTCCAGTGCCATCCTGATAAGTCATCGAGAGTTCAAGCAACCAAGGCATTGCTCAAATTCCTAAGGACAACAGACTTACACGAGCGGCTGTAGACTTTTTAATGATGCCGCATACGGCACAAGACTGCCGCTCTGCGCTGTGACGTTATGTGTGTGCGTGTGTGTTCCCCTCTCTTTCTCTCTTTCTTTACTCTTCTTTCGATCTCCCCCATCCCTTCCCCCTGTACAGGGTAGCATACCGGTTATGCCAAACTGGTTAACATCCCTGTCCTTCCTCTCTCCCGTTTTCTTCTCATAGAGACATCAGGTAAACATAAAATGACTTATAATAGTAGACCTGCGGGTTATGCTGCTGCCTTTTATTTACACATGTGAAGTCCCAATAAAGCAAACGCTGGATGTTAGCGCTTGGTTCTTGTTGCTTGATATTGCCATGTGTTCGTATGTGCGCTAAAAAGTTGCTGCGGATTACCAACATGCCAAGGCTTAATTTGGTTATAAATGTTCAAGGTCAGTGCTTCATAAAAGTCGGCGGTGTGGTAGCGAAACCCGGTAGCAGCCAACTGTTTAGGTGACGCGAAAAAGCAGGTGGCCTTCCGAAGCGCCTAGGGTTTTCCTGCACTTATACACATAGCAACCACATAAACGATTAGCATTGCGTAGGTGTGTCAAAAAAATAATTGCACGCATACGAGTCAACAACATTAGTATGTTACGATCATGGTGAGGCAAATCAAGCAAAACGTGTAGCGGCATTTCACTAGGAAACAGGGTATTCCGAAACTTCAGGCTTAGGACCACATCGAGACTCCCTGCGGGCCATCTACACCTTTTCTCGCGGTTCTTGCTTCTTTTTTCTTTTCTTGAACTTCTTTTATGTGAGTGGAGAAGGGAAGGAGTCGTGATGTCAGTAAGATAAAGTCTATCTTGCATTTATTGCATGTGGCTACAGCGAATGAAGCATGGCTACGCGCCGGAGACGTATCTGGGGGGAAATAGGCCCGACGACACGCGCAGAACTTCTTGGCGCTTCGCATATTCTGTCCTGAACGCTCGACTACCGAATTGCGTCCCTGACATCCCAGATGTCTCCGGCGAGGTGGTCTGTCACTGCAAGCCCTGCGTAGCAGGCCTCAGCGCCCACGATGTAGTCAGGTAACCAACGTCGCCGCACGGCATTGACACGAACTACTCTATGCAACGTCGACAGCAAGCGGTACGAGATAGGCCTAAACCACGAAGCGACTCGATGCCACCGCAGTACACACCGTGCGCTAGCTTCTTGGGCTAGCTGGGTGCAGCGCGAGGTGCGTTTAGTTTGCTTTTTTATTACTTCGAGGACTCGTCCGTTGCTTCGTGAGCGCCACTGCGGTCACGTCGTTGCTCTGTCTATACGTCTGTTCCTGCCGCTCTGCAACAGACGCTGTGAGAAGTCACGAAACCTCGTAAGCAGACGGCGAGCGCATCCGAGCTTCTGCCGCATGCGACAGTCACGGATCGCGTCGCAGTCGCCGGCGCGTGCATCCCGCAAACGCGCACGCACGCGTGTGGCTTGGGACTTTGCGCCCGGCTGTGCTCGGCCGCATACGGCGTGTCGTCAGCGGCACGGGTTCAAGGCGCGGCAAAGAGGCAGAGAAGGGTTGCAATGCGTCGCGAACGCCTGACAGGATACACGTCCTTCTTATGGTTCTTAAGGCCAGCGAACCCCTTTTGTTTTGCGTGACAACGGGAACAGCACTGACCGCGAAGAGAGTACGGCAGTGCCGCAAAGAGAACGTAAACGTTACAGCGTTTTTTTCTTTGCTCAGAGCTAGGGTGCAGTTCTTGATCCAAGCACAGCAGCATAAAAATGTCAACAAAAAAAAAAGAGAAAGAGCTCTATTTGAAGCCTCGTCTTGGAATGTTTCCTCCAAGAGGAGATGTAGCATCGGCATAAAGTATGAAATGAATTCGCGCTCAATGAATTAGGGCACGCCTGGCTGATGCGGCGGGACACATTGCACAGTGTTCGCCACAAATGAGTTCTCGGCGGCACGAAGGCCTCTGCTGGGACAACCTCCTACCAACGCCTTAATCAAGGTCTCAGTCGTAGAGAAAGCTGACAGCCGCCAAGTTTTGTTCATTAAACATGCGTCTTCATGCGATGCGCAATAAGCTGACAGCTGTGGATACTATTCAGTCACGTTGAAGAGCGACAGAAAATTCTGCTTGAAAAGCCATAACAAGTGGCACAGTCAATTCGGTTAAAATTGAATTCCCCGGTTTCAATTTACCGGCCAGAACGTTAATATAATTATGAGGTGCGCCGTGCTCTGCTACTCCCGAGAAATTTCCACCACCTGAGTTTGAATAGCCCGCACGCAATTCTATGTATTATTGTGTTATAACATTTCACTCAAGACAAAACGCGGCCTACGTGGCGGGTAATAACACCCGCGACGTGCTGCTTAGCAGCTATTCGCCACAGCCACCACAGAATCAGGGCGACGGGTCACTGCGTCGTAGATAAAGGAGCGTAATCGATTCAAAAGCCCGTTTATGTTATGCGCATCGTTTATAAGGCCAATGGATAGTGAGACGAAATAAGGCGGAGGGGAAGTTGTTTGTAACTTTCAGAGACAATAATTTTTTTGGCCTATTTTAACCGCACCCTAAAAAAGGGTAAGGTGCCAGATAATTTCTTATCCATTATGCTAGCTGATCCCAAAGGCCGTGCCGTTTTTTAGAGCTTTCCCGTAAGCCACGTGACGTGAACTACGTTAGTAAGATACATACTCCCACACGCCTTATCACTATCCAGCATCGCCTAAATGCAGTATAAATGATTGATAATGTTATCTTTCTGCTGTGGTAACACCAGCATTTTCTTCATTAACTGTCAATCCAATAACAAAGGTTGAGCTAGTTGACAGGGTTATATCCTGAAAAAAAAAGGCGTGCAACCATGGACAGAAAATAAGAGAAGCAGACAATGAACTCAAATACCGGAATTAGTCCTGTCTATTTTTCCGGCCAGCCACCCTAGACAGTGGGGCCGTGGACTTAGCACCCACCACTCACGTTTCACGTCCCTTTTCGTCGTTTGCCCATTAATAAAGTTCCTACTACTTCTTTTTTTACGTCCGTGTTTGCACGCCGTGCCTTTTCTCACGATCAATTGAAGAGTGTGCACAAATTTCAGTTATAGAATAGTAATTATAAACCAAAGAGAAGAAAAGTAATCGAGAAATGCAAATTGTCGCTTGTCGAAGGCGAGACTTATCGACTGGTAAATACAGGTGGATCAGGGTGGCTTTTTCGCGAACGATATAATGCAAGTGACGACAGCACACGCGTGGCCAGACAGCGCACCTCCCTCAATCTCGCGTGTAGCCCACAGCGGGCGCCGGCGACCTGACCTTAACGCTGGTCGCTCTGCGGGCGCTGGCCCAGATACGAACCCGTTCAAGAGCAGACAGGCTTAATCCAGCGCGGGCGACGGAAGTCAGCCGACGGACACCTTATGATTCGACCCCATGAGTGAAATACACGGGAGTAATCATGCTTCCACTCAGGATCATAGAGTCCGAATTCCATGCCGACAGAACGCGTGTTGTTGAGAAGGATGGAGTTTGGTGGGTGTGGATCGCGATGGCAGGAGGGTAGGAATGTAATCAGCTGTCCAGTCCTGTCGAACTGTGGAATGCTGCACTTCGGCAGACGCACGAACCTTGCAGACATAGTTGAAGAATGAGGGTACCCAAATATTCAAATAACCTTCAGAGCGCAGTACGATTTCCGGACAGGGCGGCCGCATTTCGATGAAGGCGAAATGCAAGACGTCTGTGTATTTATGTTCGCTGTAGGGGATCCCGTGTGGTCGATATCAATCTAGAATCCCCAAATGCGGCATGCCTCGTAAACTTATCATGGTTTCGACACGCAAAACTGGATATTTATTCCGCGCTTGGGCGCCGACAAGCTCAGGAATTGAGTGAGTCCACTCATCAGATGTCTTCACTTGAAACTAGAGAACACCCATGAATCTTCGGATTGTAACTGGCTCCCATGCGCGATCTTCTCAAATCCGCGACACTTTCACGAGAAACTTTCACGCGTCTTTCATGTTTCTAAATTTGTACCTCCTCTGCAAGAATAATCGGGCCTTCCGCAACCTGTCTTGAGCAACTTAGTGAAGTGTACAAATATTTGAAATTTGCAATAGTGAATCGGCCACGGTCCTAGTTGGACCGGCCTTGGTATTCAATATGAATTTTTCCTTTAGTTTTAGAGCGCAGCCGTGACTTCAAAATCTAAAGATATTTGTGCAACTTTAAAGTATTGCACACACAGACGTGTTGTGTCATTCAGACGGACAGACTGTTATGACTGAACGAAACTACACAGCTGTCGAATTGCAGGCAGCAGTTGTGCTGCTAAACACACACAGCAGGCAATTCCAGCTACTTGCATCAAAGACATTTCTATGTCCTCAAAGGTGAAGCATAACTGGCTGGCATCCACAATGTAGTAAAATATTTCACCACTGTAATCTAGTTAATATCGTCACAGTGTTCCAGGCACGTCCTCGATGTTGCGTCACACTTTGTCGCCACTGGAAGTGTCGTCCAACTCGCTCCACTCTTTTGCGGGCGAGGTCTTCTTACAGATAGCTCGAGCTCTGGCTCGGCAAGCCCATACAATCGGCCCCAGCGAATTCCATCTCAGGTCCTCCCACGTCCTTGTGGGCCCACTCTTTTATCGGCAGATATCAAGCGCCACTTCGCATCCCGCACTGAATGAGTTTACGATGGAACGCCATTCCCTTTCGAACAGCCATGGACTGTCATCGAATAACTAATCGCCTTTCTCTCTCCCCCTCTCTTTCACATACAGTATTATGGTACCTCCGCACAGCCTGGGCGTTGTCGCCTGTGCGGATACCAGCTGCTATTGACCCACTGGCTTTATAGCTCTGCCGTGCAATGAATTCGATCCCGATCGGGCGGTGATGCATAACCAATGAGTGATCATCGCTCACGTACCATAGCTGCAGGACGGCTCTCTGTCGAAGTGCCGGCTCGCTCGTTGGCTATAGTGGCTTAGTAGCTTTGAGTCGTGGAGAAAGTCGCTGGAGAGCCTTTCGCTACTCGCGTGCATGAGATAGCTATTCAATACTGGCAATGCAGCAGCAGCAGCAGCAGCAGGAGTGGCATGGTTCCGTTCAAATCCATTAAAACCATTGTGCATTGTTCCTGTTGCCGGCGCGGCAATACGCGTCCCGAATAACGAGCTATGGCAGAATGTTTGTTACTGAACAACGTTATAGGCGGCGATGCGAGTATTAAAGCAACATAACGATAGAATAGAGAAAACAAAACTCGAAGCAAAACGTGCACTATTCGAGAGCGGAACAGCGATTAAGAGTGAGTACTCCACTACGGCAAGTGTTGGCTACTGAGGCTGCACTGGCTGAATCTTTTAACCAGACATCACAGCTATCAGCATTCATATGTCAGCAAGTGTAACATAGTATCAGGATGGCTACTAACAATTGAATGAGATGTCACATGAGACTGGTCAACCTTTTCAGTGCGGTACTGTTTCGCTTAATTCTTCACCCCCGACTTTTAAAGAGAGCACGATAGTTTTTACTAGCCGTGGTCTCTGTGGCAAGCATTGTTCTTTCTCTGATGCAAGTTTTTTATTTGGTTTTTGGTGTTCGACAGAAAAAAAAAACAAGTAAGTTCAAGTCACCATCAGTGATTTAAACAGGTATCATGTAGTGGGCTTGAAACTGTGGCCCCATACGTTGTATGCCTGTGAAGAGCATTGCGAATTGTAGTCTATCTAGCCTTAAGAGTTGGTTCGATCGTTTGCAGTTTCACGGCGTTCACCTTGAGCCCAATGCTGTGGGCCAATAATTGCAAAACGTAATGCTTTACACGACTGTTTCTTTGCGTTGTTCAGATAATTAGAAGGTTCTGTTCTTGAAATGTGAGCAAGAGATGAGAGAAAGCGTTTCGCACTTTCCGAAGTCCTTCGCCTCTTTGATGCGCGAATGCATAATATGGCGCTCTCATGAAACAACGTGATTGGGCAAGCAGCGTAGAATGTTGGGCAAGGTGGTAAGTATTCATTTTATTCAAACTGCTCGGAGGGACGGGAAACGAAGAAAGAAGTGAGACAAACAAGCGAAGACTAACAACTAGGTTTATTGGAGGGTGAAAAGCAGCCTTTTTAACTGTAAAAAGGCTGCGACCATCCTCCAATAAACCTAGTTGCTAGTTTGCCCATGTTCGTCTCACTTCTTTCTTCGTGTCCCTTCCCACCGCGCAGTTTGAACAAAATGAAAGTGACTGGGCAGCATGGTTGAAAGCTAGTTTACATCGCACAAGCATATATATTTTTACGGTAAGTTCGCTTTCTTAACTTTATGTATCTAGGCTCACTTTAACAATGTGGGAATGACTTTTGAAAACAGCATATTTTATATCAAGGCGACTTGAACACAAAATTCACAGCGAGTGTTTACCAGATGATGGCATTTGAAGTAGCTCCCAAGTCCAAGTTTGTGGTCTCTTTTGCCTTCGGCTGGCCATGAAATCGCGGCTTTGGCGGTGGGGATTAAAACTCGCGCCCTCGAACTTATTTCGTGATAAATTCCTGCATTCCTAGTTTCATTATGTATAGGCTTTTCCGCCATTCAATGTAACATATTTCTTCATGTTTCATAAATCCTCTTGACATATGGAGACAACTCGCTGCGGTGCACCGACTAGATCCATGAGATGAAATACAAATCACCAGTTTCGTGAGGGCGACTTTGTAAGTAGGTACTACGTGACGATATGAAAACAGAGTAGTCCGTTTCATTTGGTCTTCTGAAGGACCTCCCATCATCCCTTACCAGGCAGGTGATAGTTTGCTCTGCTTGGAATCTGGCGCTGTTCAGAACGCGACTGAACCTCCCTTGCAAGTTCTGCGATTTCACGAAAACTAAGCCATCATTCATCAGTTTTGTTTCGCTTGAACTGTTTGAAAGGTTACGTGCCAAACAATCGTGTTGTCCTATGCATTGTCAGAAAAGGCGACAATCTCGACAAAAATAGCAACCACGAATTATCAACCTCGTTGACTTCAAGTCCACAGCTGCACGGAACATATTTAAACACAGTGATTCTTGCAAAGAATGCCACATCATGGTCTAGCTGAACGTAACTAAATAGAAAGAATGAGAAGAGTACGTGGTTTGAATGCACGCAGTATCTGCCCAACAATAAAGATCAGCGATTACTCGCCGAGCACACATGCCGACAGCCTTTAGGTGAGCTTTCACAGTACGCGATAGTGTCAGCTCTGGGGGCCCATGCACTGTGTCAGGAGAGGCATTCACGCGATGCTGCTCAAACGTGCGTAAAACAATGCGAGATGTCAGAAACCGATAAAACTGAACTCTCAGGATCTAAATCACCTGTTTGATAAGAAAATGGGCTTGCTGTACGTGACCTTTGTCACGTACAGAAAGAATGCTAGAATGCTCCAAGATGATCTGTCACACGAACGAAATAACTTGTCTTGTTGTGCTTTATGAATATGAGAGGTTAGATAACTTTACAAAACGATTGAACTATTGTTGTTCGTATACAAATGTGCAGAAAGAAGCACGCTATTGAGTTAATAGTTTCGTTTTAATATGACATCTTGAAAATGCGCTCCCCTTTGGGCTCTCCTTTCCAAGTTGCGCAGAAAGCGCATATGTGAACTTAGGCTAATGTAGGTGAAGGCACACACACGCGCACACGCACAGCTAGTGTAGTGGTTGACTTAGACAGGATAGAAGTGATAATGTTTTTTCACAGCCCACAAATGTGTCAGAGAATAGCTATACCATATATTTTTGTAGCCTTCATATCGGTCTCGTGCCAACACGGGAACGTGAACTTCAAGTAATGTCCCTTCGTTTTCGTTGCGATGGCGATCAGATGTGAAAAAGACATACTACTATTCTTCCTTCCAACCCCTGAGGTTTCGTTTCCACGCAAAGAAGCCACGGAGAAGGTCACGTTGCCTAGTTTCCTAGATTGAACTAGCAAAGCAAGAGAGACACTGAACCTGGAACCAATTTTAAGGCGATACATATGACCAGCGCAAAGGAAAATACCGAACCGATCAGGGACAGAAATGACGACGTTCCTTGCTCATCAAGTGAACATCACGTGACGAGCAGGCAGAGGAGGTGTCAAGCTCACAACCATGACGCCTGCTGCAGGCAGAACGCCACTTAAATGTCAATGACCTCTGGACATTTGCTACCTGTCAGTTTCGCTCAAGAGGCGGCCGCAGTTTCAACGGATACCCATCGTAGCACTGAAGCGTAAGGCGACGTTCAAGCACGAAGACGCACACTGTGTTTGATTATTCTTTATCACTAGATGTCGCCCTAGCGCGAGCAAAGTGAGCGTGCACGGTGCCGCATCGGCAGCAGCCAGTTGGGTGGTGCCGCGTAGGCAAGTCACGGAGGAAAGCTGCATCGGCGATGTCGCATAGGCAGGAGACACGCCACATTTCGAAGTCGGACACGCCTGCATGCGCGCCATCGACAAATCGAGGCCACTCTTTTTTTCGTCGACGTTGTACTACATGCTTCTCGATTTAGCTGCGCAAAGATACACGTGCTCATTTTAGAACCTATACGCGAATGGCAGGAGGGATGTTGCCACTGATGCCACTGACTGACTCCGAACGTTGGCTCGTACTCACAAGGAAAGCGTTTCTATGCACTACAATTTTTAAGCGAAGCTTTTATAACTAACAGATTCAGGCGGCGTCATACGCGAAATACCCGGTGCAGGCGAGCGTAAAAAAATGCGGCCCTCGAGGATGCGCCGGTCACATGCGTATTCGTATGCGCCGTGTGTCAATAGTTGATGAGAGAACAGACTTTTAGGCTAGTTTGTTTGTTACGCTCATTGAAGCCGTAGCGCTGACAAGACAGGCTCTTTCTATGGTCCCTGTCTTATCATCGCTATGGCTTCAATGGACAATAATTTATGCTCTCTCGATCTTGGGCTTGTCGCCGATCAGCCGTTTCTGATATGGCGATCTGATCTTTTATCGAGGAGACTTGCTATTACTCGTTGCCACATTTCATTGTTGCCTGAATATGAACGCGTGGCCGTCATTGTTGCCTGTGGCGACTGAAGTGTTTGCGCTGATAAACACGTGCATGAAGGTCCGATTCCCGCTATAGAGGAAGGAAAAAGTTAGGAGGGATCATTGCGCGATGCGAAATAAGAAAGATAGAAAGAAACAAACAAACAAAGAAAGAAATAAAGAAAAGTACGTCAGGCCGTGCTCAAACTCGTTGACAATAACTGTTATTGAAACATCCAGTCAATGTGGATGCCTTGCCTTCTTTTCGAATCTCTGAGTCACTTTACGGAGCAGTTCGTAAAAGTGTGTCGCTGAGGCTCTAAATCACAATGTTTCTCGATCAAAAGCGCGCGTCATGATTGGCCACACTTCAGTATTAATGCGTCGAAAGACCGGCCTGGCTGACGATTTTTCTTCGTGATATTTCCAGCGCATGATCTAATTTGTGAAAACGCGGTTGTAGTTATGTTAATAATCTCAAGTTCAGGCGAAGTAGCCGTACAGATGGCCGCAATGCAATGTAGTTGTGTAGATGCAAGCAGTAAAATAGAGCGAAGGACAAATGAAGTGAATGACATGGCGCAATGAAAGGAACTGAGCAGTACTGGAAAGCCCTAATACTGAAAGGTACACACGTAACTCCTCAAATAGAACTAAACCCCACATTCAGTGTTTTGCAGGGGCCCTTCGTGGCATACATACGTGGCACCTTCGTGCCCACTTTATTGCAGCCGATGGTTATTTTTCTGAAATAAGAACCGCAGCCTGCAAGCACACCGTTATTACAGAGACGTGATTCAACAGATGCCGATACCTCAACGGCTTGCTGCAAGCTATTTCCACGGGCAATTTCCCGAGGAACGGACGTAGAAAGAATGGAAAGACAGCAAGATGAAATATATATGTGTATATAAATAAAGCCTAAAGAACAAGAGAGCGAGCCGCAATGGAGTTACAGTCGTCATCGTGACCGACTCGCGGAAGTGACCGCGGAACGGGCACGTTTCGCATTTTTCTTTCCCTTCTCGGAAATAGAGTTATCTCCAGCTGACAGGGCGTGTAGGGTGGAACGCAGGAAGTCGTCCGCCCACTTTGCTCGCTGCTAAAGTGGCGGTGGCAGGGAGTGTGATATCTTGTTGCGTCACACGGACGACGGTGCTGCCGATGTGAATCTGTAAACGGCTAGATCGAGGTGTTAGCTTCGCACGTGGAGTTTATATACGCGTCCGTACTTGCCTCAGCAGCGAAGCACTTGCCATGGCTGAAACGTTAACTCAGTAAATAGGCAAGTCTCATAACTACAGGCCCCTTTATGTTTCAGCAACATGAACACACACACACACACACACACACACACACACACACACACACACACACACACACACACACACACACACACACACACACACACACACACACACACACACACACACACACACACACACACACACACGCACGTGTGTGTGTGTGTGGCATTACGGTGATTGGAGATACCAATAATGACGACATTTGGCCAAAAACACACGTTATGAACGAAAATCTCCTGTGAATTAGCGCACAGATCAATGCATTGGGCTTAGTAAAATTAACGGCATTTTTTACCGCGAACGAATACAAAGAACCGTAATACTAAGGGCAAAAAACGATATGAACTTTCCAAAATTTACATTGCTGAAAAATAATCGCTAGCAGTGTCAATGACAGAAGTCCATGAGCATGCAACGTCAACGTCACTGGATCCAACGACCCGGTAGTAAGACTTCAGTGGCGGCAAATGACGTTGACGGCAAAGGACGTTGCTTTGTAGAATACGGGCCCTAATCCTGGTGGAATTCACAAAGGAACTTGTTCATAAGTTTTGATTTGCCATTAGTCCGGCGCCACCGCTAATCTTACGTCTAGCATATCAATTACCTGGAAATCTTGTTTACGAAGGATTATAGCGTAGTACTTTTTCTACAGACAGGCAATGATTGCCTAAGTACTGGACTGTTTCTTATATTCCTTCTGCTCAGTTTTCGACCTTTCATCTTGTTTCGAAAAAAGAGCGTTTTCACTTAGAAGATAAACGTAAATTGATGCCAACTTGATTATCTGTGTGTGTTCTATCCCTGAAATCAGCTCTGCATATACTTAATCTGTAAGTGGTGCTCTACGAGAAAGCATAAGGGACACTAGGAACTCGGAATGTGGAAGCTTCCAAATAAGTGGGCTCTCCAGAGTGAATAAATCCATGAGATGTGGCTGGTAGCGCTGTTGCTTTTACAGCGAAAGCTGTTATGAGATCATTTCACCGGCCGTTTTTGGCGCCGTAGTTGTCCGCCGCCGCCGCCGCCGGTGTCCGTAACCAGTATCGCTCGAAATAAGAAAAAAAACGAAAGAAAAAAATTCCAGGATGGAACGAGGTTCGAACCTGGGCCCTCTGCGTGGGAGCCCAGTATTCAACCTCTGAGCCATGCCGGTGCTTTTTTTTTCTTTCATGGTATTTATTACAAATGTGTGTAATTAGCATACATAGCGAACAAAATACTCAAGGCGGCCTCTACCAGCGTACAAGCGTTACACAGAAGTCCTAAAAGGGTATTAAAGCTATACATTTCATGAAGAGTGGATACCAGTCCGGTTGAAACTCTAATTGTTCGTAAAAGTCTTTTAGCTGAAGAGCCATTTGAATGAGATGCAACCGCGATGATACCATGGGTTCCGCATGCCTGTCTAACATGCGAGTTTTCCATAAACTGTGCATACCCATTAGTAATAGCATGTCAACAGGCATAGAATGGCTTTTGGGTGGCATGAGATAACGTATGCTATACGAATTTAAATCGAGTTGTTTTTTAAAAGCCCTTTGTAGAACGTCCCAGAAGAGTATGGCGTCTTTACAGCTGATGAAGCAATGTTCTATAGTTTCCGGAACTTCACAGAGGCGACAGTTAACTGAAGATACAAAGATGCCTTTGCTGCTTAACCAGGTCTTCACAGGCAGGCGTCTGTGTATGCACTTTGTAGAAGAATGTCTTGGATGTTGGTGAAATAGGCATTTTCTTCACACGCACGAGCACGTCGTGTCCAGGCAATCCAGCATATAGTGAGCGGTACAAAGGTGCAGGAAACAACATATCTAATATGGCATTATATAGATCTTTTCGTGAACTAGAGAATAAATAGTCGTTAGAGAATCTTACTGTCAAAAACCGCACTGATTCATACACTTCACGCATGAATCCTTGCAAATAGGGAGGCGAGGCACAATTAGCAGATACCACTAAACTTGGTAAAACATCGACGAGATTCACTTGTAAAAATGTTCGAAGCAGCGGATGATCGCAGTCCCGAAAGTAGAAAAAACGGGATACCAATTGTTTAATAAAGAGATGCACCAACCCAAGACCACCTGCGCAAACTGGTCTAAAAACATTGTCACGCCTCATCGGCTCGTAACTTGATGACCAAATAAAGGTAGCAAAGATTCGGTGAAACTTCTGAATGTAAACCCTGGAACAATGTAGTATTTGTAGTACGTAGAATAATTTTGTTGCCAGGAATAGATTGCATGCTTTAGCTCTGCCAAAAATTGAGAGGTTATGGGGAATAAACGTCTGGGCGTAACGCTTTAGGCTGGGTACACGTTCTTTCCAATAATGTGCGCTTGACTTATATGCATCCAATGGAACGCCAAGGTATTTCGGTGGCACACAAGACCATGCAATACCCTCGAAATTCGTTGGTTTATAAGCCCACGGGCCAAACCACAGTCCTAAACTTTTAGCAAAGTTCATTCGTGCACCAGAAATGGTTCCGAATTCCCGAATAGTGGACACCACTGTTTTTATACTGGAAATGTCTGTACAAAAGAACGCCAGGTCATCCGCATACGCTAATACTTTCACCTCAATTCCGTAAACACTGAAACCACGAACATTGCAAGATCGAATCACGCTTAAGCACAGTGGTTCCAAATAGAGGGCAAAAAGCAGTGGCGACAACGGACAGCCTTGCTTCACAGAAGAGTGAATCGACACAGGTTTTGACAGGTGGCCATTAACAATCAAACGAGTTGAACAATCACTGTAGCATAGTTTTATACCTTTGAATATAGTGGAACCAATGTTAGCATGTTCTAGAAGAGAAAATAGAAAGGAATGACGAACCCGATCAAACGCCTTCGCTAAATCCACTTGTAATATTGCCAGTTGGTCATACGAGTGGGAAGAATGTTCCAATACTGTGCGGGCAATGTGTATGTTGGTTTGTATTGAACGACCTTTCAGGCCGCAAGTCTGGTGGGCGCCAATAAGAATTGACATTGCAAATTGTAGTCTGTTTGATAGTATTTTTGCAAAAATTTTATAGTCAACGTTACACAGTGTAATCGGTCTGTAGCCGTCAACATGACGAAGCTTTTCTCTATCTGAGTATTTCGGAATTAGGACGGTGTGGCTTCTTGTAAAAGATTGAGGAAGGGTCCCCAGATTCAAACTCCTGCGTGAAAATGTCCAGCAGTACCGGGCACAGTAAGGATTTAAAGGTTTTGTAAAACTCGCCCGACATCCCGTCGGGTCCTGGCGTTTTCGACATCGGTAACTGGTCAACGGCGAGTTCTATTTCTTTTAAAGTGATAGGCCCACTAATAGACTCACACTCTTCGTCCGATAAAGGAGTCACAAATGACAGAAACTGCGTTACTAGATCTTCATTCTGTTTTTCATAGGCATCGCTGAACAATGCTGTGTAATAAGCTTCAAATTCTGTCATGATTTCACTTGTATTAGTTACCAATGACCCTTGCGAATATAAATCTGGTATAAATTTGCTTTTTGCGTTGCGGTATTCATCGAGTAAGGCTTGACGTGTGGGTTCCTCTGAATGCAAGGTACGAGTATTGCGTGATTGAACACGGGCCCCTCTGTAGCGTAAGGTGTCGTACCTCTGGAGTGCGCATTTGGCATTAGCGATTTCGTCTGTGTAACAACCAGGCGCCTCACATTCAAATTCATATAAGTTTTGAAGATTCTTTAGCAACATCTTTTGTTCTAACCTTCTGTAAAAACCCCGCACTGATCCTGATTTCGATAGCTACTGTCCGAACTTCTTGTTTGAAAAATTCCCAAGAGGCAAACAAAGGCATGTCAGCCGACAAGCAACTCCTCAGGGCTACGTGCACGCGAGCAGTAAATTCCTGGTCACTCACAATTGAAGAGTTGAGTTTCCAGAGTGCCCACTGCGGTCTGAAATATGATCGAGTGTTATGACCAATCTGCCCCACAACAATGCAGTGATCTGAGAACGAAATAGGCTCCGTTTTGCATGACAGGTCGCGAGAAATAAGAGGCGCTGAAACATAAATGCGATCAATTCTAGTGTGAGTACTACCCTGTGCATGTGTATATGAGGGTAATCTATTCAGTGCTCCTATGTCAACAAGTCCCGCATTTTGAACTATCAGAGATAGCACTTCAGCACTCTTATCGCTGCGGCTAAACCCAGTACGATCACACGGACTGCAAACACAGTTGAAATCACCCATGAGCAGAATGTTACGGTCAGGATCTAGCAAAGTGGCCAAGCTTTCAAAGAAATTAGTGCGCCGCGGTGCATCATTGAAGGCATATACATTGATTAGGCGCCACGGCAAACCATACAACATAAAGTCGCATTGTATAAGCCGCCCCTCTGCGTCAACATTATAGGCAACAGAAGAATACGGTAAACTCTTCCTAAGAAACAAAAGGCAGCCCGCCGATAGGCCTACAGCGTGCGAAACAATTACATCAAATACGGAGAGATATGGCCGCAAGGCCCTCTCCGTGTCCACTTCACTCTCGATCTTCGTTTCTTGAACGGCGACGAAGTCAAGGTGATGGCTGAACAGCAACCGGCGGAGCTGCACCTGCTTCTGCTTGGATCGAAGTCCACATACGTTGATCGTTGCAAAAGTGACTTTCTGAGGCAGCGCCATGGTGTCTACACTTTTATCAGAGCTGCATACGCCGGTCTGGTGGGGAAGGGGCGCGCGAATGCTCCCCGTTACCGCCGCCAGGCCTCCTTGATCTTGAACGTCTGCACTTTCCTGCATGCTTTGATGATCTCCGACGTCGTGATTGTCTTGGGCCAACCGCGGAGTCACTTTCCTCACTCGTCTCAGGGTTTGACGATGCAGGGCGCTTACTTATAGAAACATCGACGGATTCTCGCACATCGGCACTAGTTAGCTCCTCACGTGGCGTTTCTACATCAGCATTACTGCTGGGGCTTTCCTTTTGTGTCAATACTGACTCATGTGCAGGTACTGCTTCCTTCTCTCCGCTGTCTGTCACATCTACGGTGTTTGACGCTTGTTTAGAGTTCTCCGCTCCAGCACAGTCACTAGCTGCGTCCTTGTCAACAGCACAGGGCTCAGCGACGGCAGCATGTGGAAGGTCTCCCGTTGCATCGAGGACTTCCGTAGCGTCCATGATATGTTCTGGAAACGCATCTTCAGGTGGTCGCATGCGATGTCGTAATTTATTGGCATACGTCGCCACACATTCTTCAGCCGTGTGTCCAAACCGCCGACAATCTTCGCAGCGTGGTGTCCTGCAGTGTCGACGAATATGTCCTACTTTGTTGCAACGAAGGCATAAAGGTGGCCTGCCGGGAATCAGCACTAGGCTTTGTAGACCACAAACTGAGAGCAGATGCGGGATGTCGGAGACACGGACTCCGTCACCAAGTGCCAGTACAACGTCTCGGTTAAGGGTCCTCATCTGTTCCATTTCTGACACCCTCCAAGTTTCCGCTGAAATCGACTTGATCTTTCCGAAAGGCTGAAAGGCTTCGTGCACATAAATATCTTCCAGGCGTTCAGGGAGCCATAACAGCTTCATTTTAACTTCCGTGGGTTCAGGGTCTATAACGACGCATCTTCGTCCTCAAACAAAGAATTCACCACAGATTACTATCTTCACTTTAGATAGCGCAGTCCTGCAAGTCACCATCCAGACATGTGACATTTGAAATTGCCCGATCGAGGTTATATCAGCAAGGTCTATGATATTCCGGAGGGCATCTCGAAAGTCCTGCGCTCGGTATGGGCGGCCAGCAAGGTCTGCATGCAGGAAAACGGAGTCAGCGACGAGCTTACCAGTAGGAAGACGGGGCAGGACGATACGGTAGTCATTACTGCTGGTAGAAACCTGGGCAGTACCTCGGCTTGAAGCCGATTGATCCTTTGTAGCGGAGAACATCACAAACACAACCGTTCCGAACGGCGTCTTCGTCTTTCTCGAGCCATGCCGGTGCTTGAAAAGCCCGTATAGGACCTTTTTGCAAAGCAGTTTCAAGCCGGTGCTTGAAACTGCTTTGCAAAAAGGTCCTATACGGGCTTCATATCGGGAAGGAACCACATTAGCATATGATATATACCGTGGTAGAAGAGTAAAAAAAAGCACCAAGCGTCGCACAACGCGAATTCTGTAACCAGGCGTCACACAATGCGAATTGCGCAACGAGTAGGTTGTTGAATGCTTCCAACCCATTACAAAGGGTTCTGCCATAATTCTTCGTCGTCATCAGGCACAGCATCAACAAAGTGCGCATAATGCCTTACAAGCGTTTAGCAGGTACCAGGGCTCCGCGTAGAATGACGAAAAATGGCACAGTGCCTGCAGCCCTACTTCTCAAAAATTACAATGATTTATAGCGTAGTGGGTTCCTCGCAAGTGCCCTTGTATTGGTTGCCAAGGAAGCCCATAAGCGCATGATCCATTTCCTCGGGGTCTCAGTAAAACTACAATGATTTGGAGCGTAGTGGTTTCCTCGCAAGTGCACTTGTATTGGTTGCCAAGGAAGCCCATAAGCGCCTGATCCATTTCCTCGGGGTCTCAGTAAAATTACAATGATTTATAGCGTAGTGGATTCCCCGCAAGTGCACTTGTATTGGTTGCCATGGAAGCCCATAAGCGCATGATCCATTTGCTCGGGGTCTCAGTAAAGTTCTTCGCCCCCCCCCGTCTCTCTTCTCCCACGTCAACGTATGTTATACAGCATGACGGGAGAGGGAAATAGCGACCGGGAGTCACCCAATGCAATTTACATAACTGGTGGGCCGTTTAAAGCTTCCAACCCATTACAAAGGGCTGAGCCATAATTCTTCATCGTCATCAGTCGTCGCGTCAACAAAGTGCACATAATGCCTTACAGACGTGTAGCTGGTGCCTCGCTTCTCCGCAGAATGACGAATAATGGCTTAGTAGGTGCTTGCCAACTTCACAAAAATTGTGATTTATGGCGTAGTGGGTAGCTTGCTAGTGTACTTGTATTAGTAGCCCCAAGAGAGCTTACAACGGGCTCTAGAAATGCCGCTCTTCCAGCTTTCGCTGTGACTGTGCTGCGGTTTCAGCGCAGGCCTTTTTTGTACCTTCAGTGTTGTAATATTCCGCGTATGACTCTTCAAGAAAGAAAACATTTGACCCCCATTCTGCGAATAGCAGTTGAGAGCATTGAAATCACCTATAACCTTTCGAAAGGATAGGTTTTATATTTTTGTTACCAACCTTTTATTTATCGCTTGTAACACCCTGGCAAATATGTTTCCTCTGCGCTGCCGGAGCATCCATTAGCACATCCCAACGCCCTTTCCTTTTCGTTGTGTCAGATGAAACCGTCCATCACTCGTCTCTACCTTTTTGCAAACCCCGTCGCCTACTGCCTCACCCCGCATGCAGAAGACCAAAGAAAAAGGCAAACAAAATGGCGACGTAAACACCAGAAAAAAAGAACGTCCTCCATTTTTTTTCCTTCTGACACGAAACGTGCATGTATACACTCGACTATTTGAGCTTGCTGACGCTGCAACACTCCCTAGCCATTCCTTTAGCGCAAGAGCGCGTGTCAACACTGCCGGCTAACGCCGACGACCGCCCATCACCCACAAAAGCGCCGAGCTCGACCTCACCGACGTTCTCGAAGGTTTCATGCCACTCAACGGCCGCGGGGACAAAAAGCTCGCCGCTCTCTTGTATAGACTGTACCGAAAGCCTTCAGAGTACGTGTTATTTCCACATCACGTCGACGCGGCCGCAGAATGTCAGGCCCCCTTTGACCGGATAGGAGACCGCCCGAAGAATCGAAGCAAGAAAAAAAAAAATAGGTATCCCAGCCTGAGCTTCTCAGCGGCGAGCCTTTCAATCGCTCGGTCCTAACAGGAAGAACACGACGCTTCCAATTAGCCAAGATGGCGGCGGCCGGGTGTGTATAGATGGGTGGCTTGCGCCGTAGTTGCGTGTATCTGTGACCCCAACGTCATCTCCATGGCACGGTCGCCTTAGCGTGACCGCTGTTACGTCAACGCGTCTGAGGCATGCGAGGCTATAGAAATGGGAGTTGCTGTAGCGTGTGGGGAAGGTGAGAGAGAGAGAGAGTGAGGAGAGGGGGGCGTTGCATTGCTGCAGCTTCTGTAGTCCCAGTACAACGGTGTGTGCACAACGGGGAAGGCGCGCTTTCAAATTGCCACCGTCGTCGTCTTCGCCATCACCAGTGCATTCTAGCTGGAAGCCGTTTGTGTAAACCGTTACTGGCCTGGCAAGGACAAGAACGCCTCCGCGGGGAGGGAACGAAAATGTGTTGCGGTATGAAGGAGGGGGAGAATAAAAAATAAGTAAGCGTGGATGTGACGACGGGCGTGCGCAGAGCTGAACTTTTGAAAAGATCGGCAAAACAGAAAGACACGCGAGCGAAGAAGATTGGCAGGCAACCCCGTTTGGTAGATGTGGGTCATCTCTGTCGGCGTAGCATGCCGTTAAGCCTAACCCTGTGGGCTATCCTCTGTCTCTAGCGTCTGCGATCATCCTTTTTTGTTCGTTACTCTTCAGCAATGAATCAAAATGAAATAACTAATGCGCCGGCCGTCCTCTTAGCGTACCAATCCAGCGTTTGGTAAAGGACATAAGATCTTTAACACTTCACTGTACCATTTTTTCAACAACGAAGCCCACTACGCACATAGTGGCAGTATTTGGGCGGGTAAAGTTGGCCACGCATCAAGGAGGTGTTCATCAAAACTGCTGTTAGCTTGTCTGGACACAGCGGGCGTAAACGTGTGTATCAAGGGAATGCTGAGAAGTCTCGAAAGCACACATTTTGTGATAGGGACGAACCCGCCGTGGTGATCTAGCGGTCAAGGTGCTCGACTGCTGACACGGAAGTTGCGGGAGGGAATCGCGGCCGCGGCGGCCTCATTTTCGATGCAGGTGAAAATAGTTGAGGTCCATGCACTTAGATTTAGGTGCACGTTAATCAACCCCACCCAAGTCGCCGAAATTTCCGGAGCCCTCCACTGAGGCGTTCCTCATAATTATATTGTAGTTTTGAAACCTAAGAACCCAACAATTACTTTAATTATGATAAGGACTGGCGAATGCCAGTGAGCTTGATGCATCGCAGAGAACTGCACGCATATTCTACATCGGGCGGTCATCGATGAACTACACCTGGCTTAGTACCTTAAAGACCATGTCGTCGCGCTGCTTAGCACAACGAATGTGTCTTCAATTCCCTACCATGGCAGTCTCATTTCGATGCCAGCCTGATGCTAAAATGTCTGTGCGCTTAGCTTTACGTGAGCCTTAAGGAATCGAAGGTGGTGAACGTCGATCCTGAATTCCTCCCGACTCTCCCGCTCCTATGTACCTCAAAATTGTATCGTTGGTGTTGGAGGTAAAACCAAACAATTTAATTTCAAGCTGCAGGATATGAGCCAGTTGGTCTAACATAAAAAACAGGGGGAAGAGACGACACGTAGAACGAACAGGCAAGTGACATTTGTGCGTGTGTGCTCGTGTTCTGGCACTTCCTTTTCTTTAAGCAACCTAGATATTCTTTCAATACAGGAACTCGTATATATACCATGGCCAACCTGCAAATACGCTAGATGCTACGCGTGACGTCAGTATAGGCAAAAATTCAGCAGGAGCGCCGTAGAGCTGGCGCTGAATTAAGTCGTCTTTGAAGGTACGCTTACAAAGCGGCATGTGCTCCACGGCAAACGAAAGAACACAAGGTTTAGCACACTGTGTCTGTATTGATGCTGCGCTTCCCGCTTATATATACCGCTTGCGTTGGTCTCCGTTAGGATTCGTGTCCATCTCCTTTCGACGAGAATGTGCACGCGCCTTCAGGTCCACCACACGCGCTGTGGTCGGCCGGTGAATTAATTTGGCACGCGCGCGCGGTATCCGCTTGGTTTCTGCGATGCTGACCTCGATGCGGACGCCGTGAGTCGTCTGCGCCGATTGCCCGACGTTTCGGTAATCGCTGCCTGCTACTCTTCGCTACGGCTTGCAAGGAACTCGGTTTCGTATTCGACTGCTGGTACACCTTCCAGCCGCCTTAAGCGCATCTATTTGCGCTGTTGGTCGCACCGCGCGATAAGTATGTAACTGGGTAACGGCACGGCAAGCGAGATCACGGTTGATCAACAGGCAGCCTACACGGGGCATGAGGTTCTATTTCCGTTTGCAAGGCGACGTGACCTCATCTGAAGTGCCCGGACATTGAGGGAACTGCGTACTTGAAATTATAATGACGTTGTTATCCGAAGTTGAAATAAAGGCAGGTGTAGAGAAAACATTGTGGATTGTGCTTCGTCACGCATAAATGCTAGCGTAACGCTGTAGCCGGAGTTCCACTATGCGTAGAAAACACTGGCGATGACGACAGCGTGGCCTTCGAGACCAATCGAAGGTGTGACGCAATTTAACTGAACATGCTCAAATGTGGTTTGTCACGTTTCGCAGTTGCTATTTGACAACGCTACACTACAAAATATAACTTTTAGAGGAATGACATAGGCCATATATTTGCGATATTTTGCACTGGGTAATGAGTAAAACTGATAAATCAGTAAATGAGACAACAGGCGCTACCCGCATACTACCTACACATTGATACCGGTGCTTGATAAAAAGTCAACTGTGCACATTCACATTTGCTCTGTAAAAGCGATTATAGGATGGGGTGGAGGGATTCGCCTAGGGCCGCACTGGCATCAGTTTAACCTCGGCCAGCAGGGCGATCGTGAGCGCTTGTCCTCACTAGCGAGCAATGTTTCACACTGCTCCGTTTCGTAATTTGTAGAAACCAAAACTGGTTCAATAAATGTAGCTTGTTTTCACTTGCATTCGCATGTTCTACGGCGAAGGTGCATGATTCCTCAGATCAGGTTCATGCGTTCAGAAACTTTCGTGGCTAGAACGTAGCATGTGTTTAACGAATCTAAATGTGGGAAAGTGTTTGTCTGGAATCAGCGTCATCCATAGACGTCTTTCACGTCTAATTTCGACTGCGCGCGTTCATATAGCCGACCGCTAGGACTCTAGACATTAAGGAAGTCGCAGGGTATTACGACGATGGGTATGGGGGATTGGATAGAGGGTAAGTCTGTGGTCCAGTTATTAGTGGGAAGTCATCCACTAATGACTGTTTTGTTAATGCACCTGTCGTTCTGTCTCACAGGCCCCTCTGCACCCAGCGGCGGCAACACGGGCAAGAAGATCGTGTGCTACTTCACCAACTGGGCGCAGTACCGCCAGGGTGATGGCAAGTTCCTGCCGGAGGACATTGACCCGACGCTGTGCACGCATATTATATACGCATTCGGGTGGATGAAGAAGCACAAGCTGTCCAGCTTCGATGCCTCCGACGACACCAAGAACGGAAAGAAGGGCCTCTACGAGAGGGTCATTGACCTCAAGAAGAAGAACCCAAACCTCAAGGTCCTTCTCGCCGTTGGTGAGTACCGGTCACTGCAGGAGATCCTTTCTTTAACTCCTTACGTTGCTAAAAATGGCTTAGCGCCCTTAGTGCCTCCTAAAGCTTAACCCTTTGTATCCCAGCGTCCACATATGTGCACGAAACATATAAGTGAAGTGGGATCAGGCTAGGCTAGGCTATGCATTGCCTTAGAGATCAATTTGAAATGTGGGCATTAGTCAGCATTTCCAAAAATGTCTATAAGTGTTAACGTCATAGAAAAAATAGCGGTAAGTGCGCACAGAAAAATGGCGTTCTTCTCGAGTCGCCAGTATAGGTGTATGGCTACGTTTTTTTTGACAAGTTCCCTCTAAATTCATCAGAGTTTTTAAATTATTCGGCTTTATTCAAGAAAAGGTAGGGTTTATCTTGTTTTTGTGTGACTTTCGATGCTCTGTGAGCGACGAAAGTATTGTAAGTTGAGTGTCGCTGTGGCGTCCACGTTTGTGGACGCCAGGCATACCGAGTTCTTGTAAGAAGCTGATAGAACAACGCATGGTAGTAAGACCCGCTTCGTTGCCTTGCGGCTCTACACAAAACATTATCTGTGATATAGATAAATACACCTTTTAGAAGTTATGGTTAGAATTTATTGCTTTATCGGGACGTGGATTAAGTGTTGACATACATGTCATAATTTTCGAGCTGACTAGCGGTAGAAAATGTTCCGATTTGGCGAGCACCGATTATTTGCGCATTAAAGCAGAACAATCAACAAGCAAAGGCCTCTTGAACAATGCTACTGCTGATCATGAAATCATTCAGTTTGAACGCAACCATGACGCCATCGGTAATTATGCCCAATGACGATAAAGATGATGACGAACACGTTGAAGTAGAGCTGTGGGCAAGCAAATGGGCCTTGAATGACGATAAAGATGGTGATGATAAAAGCGTTGAACATGAGGATTAACGCGTTGATGATGGCGATAATGAAATATGAAGATGAAAATGTTGAATCAGAGCCGTTCGCAAGCGGCCACTTGAACGTTTATGATGATGATATCAACAATGAACGCGTTGAAGTGATGATGAAGGCATTGATTATGTTTAGTTTGATGATAAGGATTAATGCGTTGAAATAGAGCAGTGGGCGAGCGAAGTTCCCATCTACGATGAAGAAGGATGATGGACCTAGTGTAAATGGAGTTTCCAGCGTCCACTTATATGGACACTTCTTTTGCTTCTAGAACTAAAGCTAAATTTTCCAGGTTCTCGGTTTATTCCCACTTTCGTATGTATTATTATTGCACATACTGCAAAAAAATATTTACTTGCGAAACTAGATTGGATGTGCAATCCAAAGAGTTGAGGCTCTAAAGGCTTCCAACTTCCAACTTTAATGCCATATATCTGTCTTAAATCACGGCACAACATCACCAGGGAAGCTATGGCAGATTGAAAAAGGTATTTAGGCCACTGCAGGCATGTTTTCTCAAATAGAAAAATAAACTGACCACGTATAAGTGCCTGTGCTAGGTGATTTGCTATATGGTGAAAACCACTATATGTCAGGGACCCGAAAACGTGGCAATATTAGGAGCTGGCTCGCCAGGTTCTTAAGCTGGGGCAATGTACCGCGCCGTAAGCGTAACCTTAGTTCCATAGGCGACCGCTACAGGCGCAGCTCGCGCGAAAGGTAAGCCTTCTTCCTCTTCTTCTTCGAGTGCCTTGATGATAATATTAACGCAGGCAAAACCACAAATAGCATAGCCAACTCTAGCATGCGCGCGCTCGCGCGAAAGAGAAGTCTTCTTCCTCTTGCTCTTCGAGCGCCTTGATGATGACATTAACGCAGGCAAAACGACATTTCCTCGATTTCCTCGACCACACGTTCGGCCATAGCTGCAAGGTCTGCGACCGCTTGTGGTTCGACAACACCCTGACCACAATCGCTACTATAAAAACGTGTGACGTCTTTAAATGACAGTAGAGGAATTGTACGGAGCATTCACGGTTTACCCGATTATCTCCGAGCCAGCTCCTCAATCATCATTCACTTCGTGGATATGGCGCGATTTTTATTTGGTTTCCACCTCTGCGATCAACACAAGCTAACCAAACTAACAGAGCACAAAGTAACCGCGGTGATACCTAGCAACTAGTCATACGCGATAGCGCTTAAGTATAATTGTTTTGCATTACTCACTGTACGGTAGTGGCTTATGTCTTTAGGTAGCAGAGCAAACGGGCAACCCTAATGATCAGGCTTGCTTCAAGGGCCGGCCTGAGAAGAACGTCGAAGTCGGAACAGGATATGAAAGCTTTGATAAAATACGGATACATCATAAATGTTCCAAGTGATGCAGTTTCCAGAAAGCGGCGCTCTGTAAAAAAAAAAAAAACTAGTTTTTAAAAATGAGTCGTATTAGCGCGACATATAACCTTCCTCATTCGACGCACTACACCCTGTACATAGCCTAACCTCGAGGCCTTTAGTTTAAAGAAACTGCTTGGTTAGGAAGGCCCGAAAGGCTTTGTCGAAGGAACGCATTTTTCAAGTCGCTGCTACCTGCTTGCCGCTCCGCAGAATCTAGCACAGAGCGAATCTCTCGTCTGGATCTCCCGGAAACTCCCTTACTCTCCGCCGCTATAACACCGGTGCACAGGCGAATCTGCGAACGGCTTACACTTATCAGCAAGGGCGTTGCTTTAAAAACGCATCGCATCCCGCCTAGAGAGGTGCGCCAGTTAGCGACGGAGTGCTCTTCCAATAGTTCTACAAGAGTGGTGTCCTCGAAAAAAGGAAGCGCGACTTTCTTCGAAATCATAACGGACCATCTCGAACAGCCGAGGACAATGAGGCCTGTAAGCCTGCTGGCATCCGCAGTCCTCCGTTGTTTTTTCTCCTTTTCTTTCGTCGCTTGCAAGGGTGGCTTCCGAGCACCGCAATCCTTCATGCCTTAGGCTTGGATACGCAGGAGCCAGACTTGGTGCTATAAACAAGGACCTGCTTAGTATGCCCGGACTGTACACGTGAAGCCCAGACAGGAAAGTGTTTCGACGAGCGAAGGCGATAGGCATAAAATGGAGGCTATAGCGTGTGATCCGCACCCTACTACCATTCTGAAAAACAAACTAAAACGTTGCTCTGTTAGTACCCATGAGCTCTGAAATTGATGGCATTGTAGATGGGAATCTGCTGCACTGGTATCGTTCACTGCGAAGTTTTCAAGAAAGGAATTCGAGAAGACCAAGCTTCCTTCTGAACCAGAGATGGCTATCTCTCCAAGGCATAGTTTCACTGGCCTCGTTGCATAATTGGCTTTGAAGATCCCGTTATGGCTACGTATTGAGATTCTGGGAAAAACGGTTGGCGGAACGAATGTAACTGGCATAGCAGGCTGCGACTGGGATGCGCGTTTGGGTGGCGCATTTATAGATCGGCACCTTTTGGTATTGGACGAGTAGAGAAAGTTACACGGCGAGGCTGACCCCTAGCCAAGAATGAGCAGGCGCCTCGTTCACGCGTTATACGTTTAAAGATACTGCGGCTTCCATCCATTTTTCTTCTATAGGCTACGCCGCTATTCGCTCAGTGATGTGTATGACTATATATGAATCCTAGACTGCTACTCTGTACTGCCGGAATCGGCCGTTTGTGTACTATAACCATTTGCCGATACGAGGAATATATAGTCGCCACTACGCTTTTTTGCTGTTGAAATAAACGCTTTCTCAACTGCTGGCGGAAAGCTGGAAGTGCATTCACACTCAAGGTTATCAAATACTTGCGCAAAACCACATACTTTGATTTAAGTAATCTGATATCAGCTGTTGCTGATACGTAGTCTCTACAACTAGTCGTCAACAATGAAGAATCAAAGCGGTTATCTGCAGAAGGCTTGCGGCTATAATTATTCATCTTTCTCATTATTCGCGTATGTAAGGCACTTGGCCACTCAGTACAATGACCATATCGTTAAACCATTGCGCGCAGCATGAAGGCACTTAACGGAGAATGTCATCAACCGCACAATGTGGCATGACAATGCCAATTTAAAAAGCGCAAGACCACATTTATTTTCTGTCATGAGTTTCGCTCTGCGATGTAGCATCATGAAGGAAATTGTCGGCGGACGTGACCACGTTGCAACGTCACAAAAAAAGAAAACCGGCAACGCAACAAAACGTTCATAAACACCACATCACTATCCGCACTACAAAACTATTTTTTCCACGCTGCTACGCTAGCTTACAGCGGCTGCGATTGTACCCTGACACGATGGATTCATATTTATTTAGGAATCTTTGCCTACTACGACGCCGATTGGTCCTGTAGCATTGTTGAAGATACAAAAATGTTGTTTGAAAACAGAACAGGCGCCAGAAAACTGGCCGGATAAGGAGCCATTTATTTTCCCACAAAGTCTACGTACACATGCCTTGGAGCATCCTCAGGTACTCGAACTACCTAAAGCTCTTAGTTGTGCCTGGATGTTTCTCTGCTAAGGTTCGCTCTTGCCTCGTGTTGTTTTCAATATTTACGCGAAAGTGGCCTGAGTGCACATTAACATTCAATCAGTGCCAATGATTAGAGATAACGAAGGAATTCAAGGTCGTTCATCCGGCCAAGGAGTAATAAAACTTTTCTGGGGAGTGAAAGTGATCCTAGTTTATGTGTCTTCACTGAAAGCCTTCACGAAGCAGCCTTGACCTGGAATAGGAGCCTGATGCACAACGCGAGCGAGCATACCTATGGACGTCCACTTCCAAAAACAAGTAATAGAGGTTACACACTTAATCGCGAATCTTGGCTTGCGTAGGTATCCCCAAATACCACCACGGTCGCATTAAGGTAGACAAGATAGAAGCGGTCTGTCAAGGAGGTGACAGTACCAAACATTTCTGCCAAGAGCTGAGTAGCGGTGGTGCAAGCGGCTGTACAGAAGTCAGATATGCCTAAATTAAGATATCTATCCCCTCCATCTCGATGCACCTGTGTCCAACAGAATACATACAAGACACCTGTGATGTCTCCTTAGCTATGGACAGATTTACCTATGGACAGATATCTGCAGGAATATAAGGGAAGTGGTATTTTCCTCTTCAAATCATCAGCCATTATCAAAGAAAAGCATTGCCATCGTCTTGGAAATTGGGGAAATATTTTTTCTTGAGGAGGACGAACGCTGTTTCCTAAAAGCGTATGTGAAGAACGAAGGAAGCGATGGCAAGAGAAGCCGATGACAAAGAAGAGCGCGTGCAATTAAATAAAAGTATGGCGTCTGTGCCGCTGGACGTCTTCTATTCGTAGCGTCACATGTATATACAGCCCCGCGAAGGGAGCCGGTGATTGTGCCGCCCGAGCGCCACCGATGAAACACGCTAGGTACACTTCTAAGTTCACCACATTCTATCCGGTGGCAACGTGTGGAAAGTTATCCGTAGGTCGAGCTATAAATTTTGTAACTTAGAGTCACACCCGGTATCACGTGCAGAGGAAATTCAGTAGGAGTCGTAGCTCCTCCCTGTGAAATATACAACATGATTGCAAAAAGAAAATGTACTTGCCCTTGAGTACAGGACCATCTTGCGTCTTCGTCCATTTAATGATACTTCACTTGCTGCGCTGAATTGAGAACGATACAGTAAGTAACGTTCAATATCACTTGCCGCGGTACTCTGCCAAGCATTTTATGCGCAGATGAACATGCCCATGAACATTTACACAGTTGATTGTGAAGCTTGTGATATTTCAAAGTTACAAGTGGAATGGGACCAAACATATTTTATTTCTGGGCGCAGGGTTAAAAGATGACTACGATGCTTAATTTTGCGGGATAAGTAAGGCAACGAAGGAAAAAAAAAACTGAGTAGAGGAGGACACCGGTTCCTTCTTGGTTATTTGTTTGTTAGTTTGTTCCATTTGATGTACTAAAGTGCGTAATTTCCGAACAGTAAATCTAATTGCGTGCGCGAGCTTGTGATTAGAAAATGAGAGTTAGACACTATAAAGCGCTTCCTTGAAGTACCCATTCGCGAAGGATTTCGTGTCTGTATTCGTCGCAAGTGTGGTTGCTCATACAGCACGGCGTAAATGTCAAAACACTTGCCTAGAACGCTGGACAGTGCGTTTTGGACACGTGAAGGTCACCTGTGACATCTGGTTTAACACAGGCCGATTTAAACGCGCGCGGGAACCATTTATACTTGATGATAGGGGTTCGTGTAACCAAGTGTTATTACCGATTCCGATACAGTTGAGAGCGCTCTGCCCGGGTTCTGAACTACCACGAGTTGAGCTTGTACATGCGTTTCCCTGAACGAAGTTTTCCTGTCTTCGAGCAGTGCAGAGCTAGAGTTACATATTTGTTTCGAGCTGAGTTTCTTGTTAGAACAATTTGGTTACATGGTGATGATTATTCTAATTACGCCGTACAAAAAATATCGCCGTCTTCAAAAACACGCTAGCGCACCCTTTAACTGCTAACCATTTGCCTTGGCTCTTGCAGGCGGCTGGTCGTTCGGGACTCAGCGGTTCAAGGAGATGGCGTCCAACAGCTACAATCGGCGGCTGTTCATCTTCAGCGCGCTGAACTTCCTGCGCAGGCGCAAGTTCGATGGCCTCGACCTCGACTGGGAGTTCCCGCGTGGCAATGAGGACAAGAAGAACTTCGTCGAACTAGTCAAGGTTGGTGTTGCAACTGCGCTCAATTCTTGCACCTACTATATTCTAGGCATTGAGATTGAGAATTCTAGGATTGAGACTATTAGGTTCTAGGCAGAAAATGCAAAGCGGCAATAACATTTCCTCTAATGAAATTCAAGGTACTGCTTTGTCAACAACGTCATTTTTGTTGTACAATGTCGACTGTGGGTCGTTCTTTGCCGCACGCATAGTTCTCGCGTCGCGACCAGAAGCAGCTTTCTCCGTTGTAGCGCTTCAGACTTAACCGCTGAAATATCTCTGACGTCTAGTTGTATATCTCTTACTCTCTGAATTGCAACACACACTCTAGGGGCAAACCGATACTTGAATAGAATCTTAC